>NC_071257.1:8680765-8970765 GCF_023375685.1 Ictalurus furcatus | reverse complement strand
TTCCGGATGTGCATTTTGCCGTTATTGCGGTCACTTTAATCTGATTTTTTGTGTTTATGTTGATGTGGAAGGTCACATGACAATACCAACATGGCGGCTGTAGTATGTCCAGGATTGTAGTTGTCATACACACACTGATTAGTACATACTGTTTCAGCAGCCGTGCAGTAGGGACTGCATCGAATGCAGTACGTACTGTCACAGTACACAATTTTGGACACGTGCTTGTAATTGAGAATTTACTTCTGTCCATCCTCACATTTTGTGCTTTTGATGTCATCTTTTGTGAGTAGAATTTTCTGATGTTGTATTTTTGCCTCGAAGAATATTTCTTGAGTTATTTTTCTGAACTTGTATAATTCAAGTATATAAATTATACTAAAGTATAATTAGTCATATGGGTTATTTATCCTAATTCTGTGTGAATATTGCTTTGTACATCAGTTGTGTGCCATGTAAACATACTGATATGCTTAGTTACTAAGAATCTGTAATTACTGTTTACATTTCACACCTTCAGTTCAGCTTATTCTGTTCTCATCTGTTTAACTAGTTGTGTTAAACCACACACCATAAGGACAGAATATATAGTTTCTCTGGTAGGCTTTTGAAATAATATTCTGATTTAAAATTGTGCATTGGGTAAATATACTCACAGAGCACTTTATTAGGAACTCTGTACTAATACTGGTTAGGGCTCCCTTTGCTCTCAGAACAGCCTCAATTCTTCATGGCATGGATTCCACAAGATATTGGAAATACTCCCTTTGTGATCCTGGTCAATGTTGACATGAATGCATCATTCTGCAATTCCAGCAGATTTTTCAGATGCATTTTCATGCTGCGAATCACCTGTTTAACCATGGCATGGTGCATTATCATGCTGGGAGTAGCCATTAGAAAATGGGTAAATTGTAGCTGTGAAGCGATGCACATGGTCAGCATCAATAGTCAAATAGGCTGTGGAATTCAAGTGATGTTTGATTGGTATTAACAGACCCAGAGTGTTCCAAGAAAACATTCCCCACACCATTATACCAGCCTGGACTGTGGAGATTGCTGTGTGTAAAAATCCCAGGAAATCAGCAGTTAGGGTTAGGTGATTTGATAATTGCATTGCATTGAGTAGGTGTACAGGTGTTTCTAAAGAAATGCTCAATGCATGTACATATTACCAATATATATTGAAATCATATGGAGAAAAAAAATATTGTGATAAGACCCATTATTTTTGCTCCTAATTTATTGTGACCATGACACATGAACTTGACAATGGATTTTGACAAACTGCTGAAGCTGTAATACTTGTTATAATACTACATAACATGATCGTTATTATTTAGGATTTTATCAATAACTTTTGATTGATAAAATCACATCATACCTAACTTTAAACTCAACAGGAGAGAATCCGGACCAACATGAACAGGATAAAGGAGATCACAGATAAGAAACAAGCAACTTGTCTGGACAAAGATGCAGCATCTCGGTTTGTCAGGAATGCACTGTGGGTTGGAAAGGACACCAAAGCCAAAGACAGCATGGGGAAGCACAGCAAGCCAAGGAAAGGAAACTGACTTGAGGAGCAAGTCAAACTGCTGGGACTGTACTATACACACGCGCACACAATGTGTCTTCATCATTGATGTGCTTTCTCTCATCATTGTTCCATTTCTTCTTTTAGGCCTCTGTTTTGCCTGGCAGCAGGTTGAGGTTTGGTATTGTCAATGTAATTTTGTTGACTTACACATTTTATGATAAGATTTCAATGGGAAGTAGATATTTACAAACAGTCTACATGAAGTTGTAATGGTAATGAGATCTCATGCATGGTTGTTTTTTTTTTTTTTTTTGCACATATCCAAGTAAACGTTCACATCTACTTATGTCCATTCTCAAGGAGATGCCGACCAAAGTTTTTTGTTTTATGAGAATTTGCCTAGAAACATAATTCAAGCTGTGATTACTATGTGAAATGTTTTTATTAAAATATAAATATTCTAAACACAACTTTCAGTTCATTGTATGTGGATGTGAAAACATGAAAGAAGTATGATCATGCTTTTATTCTTCTGCATTAAATGCTTTATTTTGGTCAGAGTCACAAGAGAGCAGGAGCCTACTCTGGGAACACTGGGCAGGAGGTAGGAATACACAGTGGATGGGATGCCAGTTCATCGCAGAGCACCTTGTGTGTGCATGCACACACACCCACACCAGCATGTTTTTCGGAAGTGGGAGGAAGCAGTAGAACCTATCCATCCATACCGACAGTAACCTGAGCTCAGGATCAAACCAAGGGACCATGGAGCTGTGAGGCTGCTCCATAGTGCTGTTAATAGTAAAATCAGTCACTAACATTTGTCTTTAACATAACTAAGATAAAAAAAAAGTTAATAGTCCATTTTAGCATCTAAAAAGTGTGTTTAAAAAAAACAAACTAAAGTCCACTATAATGAGTTGTGAATTGCTTCCCATTGCCCTTGGTTTGAAAGGTGTGGTTAAGCATTAGTGAGAGCCTATGTGTGCAGTGTTGCAGGTCACCCAAAAATGACAATATGGCAAAAGATATTTTTTTAATTCAAGCTTTGACCAAAAATACAGAAAATGCCATTTTGAATTATATATATGCAGTGGGGGGAAATAAGTATTGAACGTGTGAATTTTTTTCAGTAAACATATTTCCAATGCGATTATTCACATGAAATTTTCTCCAGCCATCAGTATTAACTCAAGAAATCCGGAAATATTAAGAATTCACAACATTAAAGTCCATAAGAGAGAAATAGTTTGTATATTTTGTGAAACCTTATTTTGACAGGTCTAGGTCAAAGGTCAAGATCATTATCATCAATCATATTTATGTTGACAGGTCTTGACAGGTGTAGGTCAAAGGTCATCACCAACCATCGTTATCCTGACCGGTGTAGTTAAAGATGTATATTGTTACACATTCTTTACTATTGATTAATCATTGATTTTGACAGGCGTAAGTCAATGGTCATCACCAGCTGTCATTATCATAACAGGTGTAGGTCATTACCAACCGTCATTTTCTTAACAGTTGTCATTAACAATCATCACCAACTGTAATTTATCATAACAGCTGAAGGTTAAAAATGGGTAATGTTACACATTCTTTCCCATACATTAATCATTGATCTTGACAGGCGTAGTTAAAGATATATAATGTTACATGTGTTAGGTTTGTTGTAATCTGTTGTGTTCCCACACATCTGTTTAAATATTTAGGCCATAGCTAATTGATTATTATCAGTAGTAAACTTTAAATCCAGTTCTGGTGCATTCCCACACACACAAACACACATGTTCTTTCACATAGAATGTATTCATACATAGTACGGTCATGTGCATTCCACACACACATGCATACATAAGGCTGATGAAATAATAAATAATTAATTTCCGTACACATCCAACCAAAAATATGACACACACACACACACACACACACACACACACACACACACATCCAAACAAAAATATGACACATACACGTTCTTTCAGATCGAATGTATTCATTCATAGTATGGTCATGTGCATTACACACACATATCCAACCAAAAATATGAAACACACACACACACATCCGACCAAAAACTTGACTCACACACACACACATACATGCATGCATATCCCCTGTTTAGGCTAACACTCCTGAGCCAGGTCAAAAGTTCATCACCAACCGTCATTATGGTACATGTGTTAAGTTTGTTGTATACTGTTGCATTCCCACACACACACACACACACAAGTTCTTTCACATAGAATGTATTCATACATAGTATGGTCATATGCATTCCCACACATATACATGCATATCACCTGTTTAGGCTATCACTCCTGAGATAGGTCAAAGGTCATCACCAACCGTCATTATCTTAACAGGTGTAGGTCAAAGATTAATATCGGTGGTCCTTCACATAGATCTGTATGTTCAACATTTAAAGATGATGTTTTAAAAGAAACAGGTGTTTCGTCCATAATGGTAAAAAAAAAAAAGAAAAATGGTTGTACTTCAATGTGAAATAAATCGGTGGAGACACACTGAGTACATTTCTGTATCACAGTCTATAGGTTCCCCACCCTTAATGTAGTGTGACAAATGTACATACCCTCCGTGACTACATTACTTAAGGTTTAAACATTTTTATTTTGTGATGGCAGCAAACAAAACTGTTGTACATTTGGTATCTGGTGATTTTAGAATTAGGCCCCAACTGTCAAATATGTTTTGTGAATGGCTTTGTCAGGCAAAGAGCACGATGGCATGGAAAGAGTATATAAGAGTAATTGGGGTGATTTAAT
Source organism: Ictalurus furcatus (assembly GCF_023375685.1). Lineage (NCBI taxonomy): Eukaryota > Metazoa > Chordata > Actinopteri > Siluriformes > Ictaluridae > Ictalurus > Ictalurus furcatus. The sequence continues at coordinate 8,966,436 of NC_071257.1, read as the reverse complement.
GCTTAGGAGTTCTACAGTACTTTGACTTGGGAACATTCCAACATGGGCCTCAGAGAAGCATTATCTAAAGTACGTATATATAATATAGATCAGATCACCAGTCTGTCTGTTTACCCACTCCTGATCTGGAGTCAAAGTTATTACTTTTTATTTCCTTGTATGGGTTTATGACAGTGAGCAGTCATATACACTATAAGCCAAAGGTATAGAAGCAGGAGAGTTATCTTTAAAGGTTCCAAAATAATTGAACAGTTAAGGCATATTTCCAACAGAACAGAATATTAGACATTTAGTGTAAACTAGTGCAAAAAAAATTCTCTCAAATATTTCAGTGAAAATATTTTTCCATATTAAAATCATTATATTAAAAATATTAACACAAGTCTTTGCTGATAAGTTACAAACTCATACTTTATAATAATTTGTTTAGGAGCATCTGAATCTGGCAAAAAAAACCAACCTTTTATTGCCTTTAGGAATACAATAAAAGTTAATAAACAAATTAGGAAGAAATGAATTGTACACAACTGCTGCGGGTATTAAGTCAAAACATTTTGTTCAAACTTTAGCATGATCCATAGAGTAGCAGAAACTTATGGCACCTTATGAATACCATGTGAAGGATTAAGCGTATAAGGCAAAAAGTAATATAAGATATATAAGAATATATTTATAAAATATAAGACATTATAAGGACGAAACATAATAATATTATTTAACAAGGTCTGCCATTCAGCCCTCTTAAGTGTAAGGGCATTATCAGTATTGTGCGGCAGTTGGGACAGTAGTTAGCTTTCAGATGTCAGATGAAAAACAACTTTTTGGGTCACAGTGCCAAACTACTGGCAGAATATTTGATCCGTCTTTTTCGGGCTGAAGGACTGGCATTTATTTAATAGACAGATTGCACAGCCATATACTTGGTCAGAGTATTTAGGAATTTCTTTAAGAAAGGTTCATTGTTTTTGTTCTTTTATCATAGCTTCAGTTTGTATACTTACTTTGGTTATTTCTGTTTTAGGCCCACTGCTTTTTACTTTATATATGCTACCTCTAGGATAAATTATTCGTAAACATGGAATTAGCTTCCACTGTTATGCTGATGATACACAGTTGTATGTTTCAGCGAAGCCAGAGGACAGACCGCAGCTTAATAAAGTTGAGGAATGTGTAAAGGAAATTAGACGTTGGATGCTAACTAACTTCCTTTTACTTAATTCTGATGAAACAGAAGTACTTATATATATCACGTGTAACTAGAAGTAAGCTTTCTGATCACATAGTAACTCTGGATAGCCTTTCTGTTTCATCATGTACAGCAGTACAGTGCATCCGGAAAGTATTCACAGCGCTTCACTTTTCCCACATTTTGTTATGTTACAGCCTTATTCCAAAATGATTAAATTCATTATTTTCCTCAAAATTCTACAAACAATACCCGATAATGACAACATGAAAGAAGTTTGTTTGAAATCTTTGCAAATTTATTAAAAAATAAAAACAAAAAAAGCACATTTACACAAGTATTCACAGCCTTTGCCATGACACTCAAAATTGAGCTCAGGTGCATCCTGTTTCCACTGATCATCGTTGAGATGTTTCTACAATTTGACTGGAGTCCACCTGTGGTAAATTCAGTTGATTGGACATGATTTGGAAAGGCACACACCTGTCTATATAAGGTCCCACTGTTAACAATGCATGTCAGAGCACAAACCAAACCATGAAGTCCAAGGAATTGTCTGGAGACCTCCGAGACAGGATTGTATCAAGGCACAGATCTGGGGAAGGGTACAGAAACATTTCTGCAGCATTGAAGATCCCAATGAGCACAGTGGCCTCCATCATCCGTAAATGGAAGAAGTCTGGAATCACCAGGACTCTTCCTAGAGCTGGCCGCCAGGCCAAACTGAGTGATCGGGGGAGAAGAGCCTTAGTCGGGGAGGTGACCAAAAACCCGATGGTCACTCTGACAGAGCTCCAGCATGTCTCTGTGGAGAGAGGAGAAACTTCCAGAACAACAACAATCTCTGCGGAACTCCATCAATCAGGCCTGAATGGTAGAGTGACCAGATGGAAGCCACTCCTTAGTAAAAGGCACATGACAATCTGCCTGGAGTTTGCCAAAAGGCACCTGAAGGACTCTCAGACCAAAGATTGAACAAAAATTGAACTCTTTGGCCTGAATGGAAAGCATCATGTCTGGAGGATACCAGGCACCAGTCATCACTTGGCCAATACCATTTCTACAGTGAAGCATGATGGTGGCAACATTGTGCTGTGGGGATGTTTTTCAGCAGCAGGAACTGGGAGACTAGTCAGGATTGAGGAAAAGATGAATGCAGCAATGTACAGAGACATCCTTGATGAAAACCTGCTCCAGAGCGCTCTGGACCTCAGACTGGGGCGAAGGTTCATCTTCCAACAGGACAACGACCTTAAGCACATAGCCAAGATAACAAAGGAGTGGCTACAGGACAACTCTGTGAATGTCCATGAGTGGCCCAGCCAGAGCCCAGACTTGAACCCGATTGAACATCTCTCGAGAGATCTGAAAATGGCTGTGCACCGACGCTCCCCATCCAACCTGATGGAGCTTGAGAGGTCCTGCAAAGAAGAATGGGAGAAACTGCCCCAAAATAGGTGTGCCAAGCTTGTAGCATCATACTCAAAAAGACTTGAGGCTATAATTGGTGCCAAAGGTGCTTCAACCAAGTATTGAGCAAAGGCTGTGAATACTTATGTACATGTGTTTTTTTTTTTGTTTTTTATTTTTAATAAATTTGCAAAGATTTCAAACAAATTTCATTCATGTTGTCATTATGGGGTATTGTTTGTAGAATTTTGAGGAAAATAATGAATTTAATCCATTTTGGAATAAGGCTGTAACATAACGAAACGTGGGAAAAGTGAAGCACTGTGAATACTTTCCGGATGCACTGTAGGAATAGTAAATTGGTGTATGATTTCATGAAAAGAAAAGTAGGTTCTGTGTGCATGCTAAATTTGTTTACTGGATATAGGCAATGTAACTGCTTAAATACCTCTATGAAAATGTCTTCATCATTTGAGCTGTTTGCACGAATGGTGTGTTTGACTCAATGTGTCTGAGGGAAGTTAATGCACGTAGCAGGATAAATAGAAATAAATCTTCGTACTGAAGCACAGATAAAAACAGAACAGAACAACAGTGCAGGAATGCTTACTGTTTTTGTGGATGTACATGTGTGCTCCCTTGCTGAAACAGTTATTCAAATGCATTGTACAGTATATAATGCAATGTAAAGTTTTGTTTGTTTTTTGTTAATTGGAGGGTGGAGTTAGATTTCATTAAACAATTTCAGCCATAGTTGAACAAAGAAGAACCTTCACAAATATCGATAAAATGTCATTGAGCCATTTGGAGTCGAAAGAGTCGGCTCTTGTTGGTGAGCTGAGTTGAATCTGATCTGATTCACAAAAACGAGTCAGAATTCCCGTCACTATAGAGACGGAACGCATTTTTTTTTGGTGGCTAATCAAAATCCCTGATACAACACGCTTATAAGTGTGAGGACGAGTGTGTTTGAGGTTAAGGTTTGTGTTTAGTAAACGCTTCTCAGAATGAGGGAAATCGTTCACATGCAAGCTGGTCAGTGTGGGAATCAAATTGGTGCAAAAGTCAGTTTAAACCATGAATATTATTACAATTCTTACCGTTTAGTTTTATTAGTTGGTTAACTTCAGGGGGAAAAAAGTGGTCGTTGGAAATGTCTGGGTTACTTAGCATCAAGAATATTAGACAGCAACAGTTGTCGATGGGTTAACTATTTAAGCTACTTTTCTCTTGTTTAACTGAACATTAACTACGACGTGGCTGATTTATTTCAGGGTTTAGGTCAAAAATAGCTTCTTTTTTTGTTTGTTTTTATTTGAAATTGCTGCCGATGACTTGACTGCGCTGCTCGAGCTAGCTTGTTTACATTACGAACATGCGGTAGTAACCGCTGACTATAATAACGGTCTGGTTTTGTAATTTGATGCTGTTGTAGTTTTGGGAGGTGATCAGTGATGAACACGGAATTGACCCGACCGGTACCTACCACGGTGACAGCGACCTGCAGCTGGAGCGGATTAACGTGTATTACAACGAAGCCACTGGTAAACCCGGCTATTCATAGCTTCACCTTTTGTCCAAATAAGCTTACGGTTTAATTACTCACCTTAAATGCTTAACTGGATGTAGTGATAGTGTGTCCTGTGGTGAAACAGGTGGAAAGTATGTTCCCCGGGCTGTACTGGTGGACTTGGAGCCAGGGACCATGGACTCTGTAAGATCTGGTCCTTTTGGCCAAGTCTTCAGACCAGACAACTTCGTGTTTGGTGGGTGACAATTATATTTCATTTTATTTTTATTGATTGAAATAAATAAATAATAATAATAAAAATTATCCTTGTTTGCTCATCTCCTTTGTCACATTGTGCATGATTCGGGTGTACTGATCACATTGTGATTTATTTATTTATTTTGGTTTAGGTTTTTTCCCCTGCCTCTGAATTTTGGCTAAATGGTGGGATGATTAAAAAAAAAATTAAAATGATAATAATAATAATAATAATAATAATAATAATAATAATAATAAATACTGTTTGCAAAGACATGCCCATTTTCTGTAAACCAGTCAAATTCTGATTGCTGATCTCCATACCCAAACCCAAATATGCAGTTTCACTCTGAAATAAGTCCCATTCCCTTACATATTGTCTTCAGATCTTTCACAATAATTCAATATTATACAAACAACTTACCTAATTCCTTTTTAGACAATCTGTTGTCACACATACACAGTGCATGAATGCACGAGTTTTTGTTTTTAAGGGGTTATGGAGAGATCTGGGATATCCAGGGAGTTTTTGAGCAAGTAATATGTAGGACTTCCTAAGTGATTAAATGTGTGAATGAGCAAAGTTTTACTTTTCAGAATCCTTCAAAATATTGTAAGACTGTTCAGCTGTCCTGTTGAACCCCTGAATGTAAACTAAGTATTTCTTACATGGCCTTTAAAGTGCTACTGATATAAAATGTTCTTCTAGTTGTTGGTGGGGGGAGATGGCTGGATACAGATGTAAAATATCTGCCCTAAAGTAATATTTTGCCCAACATGAATACAACTTTTTATTTATTTTATCTTGTGTCTGGGCCAAATTTTGTTATGCTCATAAGCAACACTGAATGAGTGGATGAATGCAGGCAGAGGGTCCAGTTTACCAAATATAATGCAAATTTAGAGAAATAAGGGAAAGAAATGCAAGGTGACATTGAATGAAGATTGAATAGTAGATTTTTCTCATTTTAGATATGTAGGTCACAACCAATGTATAAAACATATATTTCTTAAGGTGTATATAGAAAATAAAAAATAAAAAATGCATTCAAAGATCTGGATATTTTACTTTTGGATAGTAATGCATGTATTAAGTACACATTTTTATATAGATCGCTTTAATTGTTTAAAATGGCATGTTTGTGGTGCCTTTATGTTGTAATTTAGCCTTATTGTCCTGCTTTTCACAGGTCAGAGTGGGGCTGGAAACAACTGGTCCAAGGGCCATTATACTGAAGGTGCTGAGCTGGTGGACTCGGTGCTGGATGTTGTGCGTAAGGAGGCTGAGAGCTGTGACTGCCTACAGGGCTTCCAGCTCACTCACTCCTTGGGTGGGGGCACCGGATCGGGCATGGGCACACTGCTCATCAGCAAGATCCGTGAGGAGTATCCCGACCGCATCATGAACACGTTCAGTGTTGTGCCATCTCCTAATGTCTCAGACACTGTGGTGGAGCCCTACAACGCCACTCTGTTTGTGCACCAACTGGTGGAGAACACTGATGAGACGTACTGCATTGACAATGAAGCACTTTATGACATCTGTTTCCGCACTTTAAAGCTCACAACTCCCACTTATGGCGATCTCAACCATCTTGTTTCTGCCGCCATGAGTGGTGTAACCACCTGCCTCCATTTTCCTGGGCAGCTCAGTGCTGACCTGCGAAAACTGGCTGTCAATATGGTGCCCTTCCCTCGTCTGCACTTTTTCATGCCTGGTTTTGCCCCACTCACCAGCAGGGGGAGCCAGCAGTACCGCGCGCTCACCGTGCCTGAACCAACACAACAGATGTTTGATGCGAAGAATATGATGGCGGCGTGTGATCCACGTCATGGCCGCTACCTGACCGTGGCTGCTATCTTCCGGGGCCGCATGTCTATGAAAGAGGTGGATGAGCAGATGCTCAATGTGCAAAACAAAAACAGCAGCTATTTTGTGGAATGGATCCCCAACAATGTCAAAACAGCTGTATGAGACATCCCACCAAGAGGGCTTAAGATGGCTGCCACCTTCATTGGCAACAGCACAACCATCCAGGAGCTGTTCAAGTGCATCTCGGAGCAGTTCACAGCCATGTTCATTAGAAAGGCCTTCCTGCATTGGTACACAGGAGAAGGAATGGATGAGATGGAGTTCACTGAGGCAGAGAGCAACATGAATGACCTTGTGTCTGAGTACCAGCAGTACCAGGATGCCACAGCTGAAGAGGAGGGCGAGTTTGAGGAAGAAGAGGAATTGGCATAAATATGTGTTAATCTTTCACATGTTCATATTTTCATAATTTCTGTCTTTCTGTTCCTTTCAAACTTTCTAATAAATGTTTAACTTGGGCAATTTGGCTCATTCTTTGCTAATTTTTCACTAAATCATTCAGCAATTTGGAGTCCATTGTCCTTTTAGTTCTCATGTAGTTGCACAGAATTATGAATATTATATTTACATTTTTTTTTGCCTCGTTTAAATTCTAACCTCAGATATGATTTTTACATTAAGCAAAAATATTCAAATAAAATGTGAAATTTGTTGTGAAATTGGGCTTTAAACCAAAATGAGATCAAGGGTGTTGATTTCTTGTACTGCTTAATTGAACAAACCTGGTCACACAGTGGGGGGTGGTTGGGGGGATCTATGTGAATACAGCAAGAAGCTTCATCAGCTATGCATAATCTTTATTTCCTGTAGTTTTATATAAATGTGAAGTCAGGTGCTGCCATTGTGTGTGTAGAGAAATTCCAATGCTTAAATATGAATCATATTACAAGTTTTTTTTAAACTCTCAAAATTAAGGGTTTGTGTACTCAAAGTTAAAGTTCTGCCTTTTATATTTATTTGAACACTAGTTAAGTATTTTAACTGCCATCTCAAGTTAAATTTGTATTCATTTAGTTTGACCTTGATATTGTTAAATGAAAATGCTCACTTTATTATGAATAATGATTACCCTGACACTGTGTAGGATAAACAATTTGGAAAATGGATGTATAATTATTACTTGTAATGAGTCTATGTGTTAGACATAATACATAGCAATAATACAATGATAAACTTTTTTTATGATTAATTCAAATGGTAGAAATGTTTAAACACTTTTTTTTTGAGTGGGTGGGGGGGCAGGCTGGATGGAAGAACATACCACCATTAAATGTAGCCTACAAATTGTAAAAACATATAATAAATAAAACACAAATTGATGAATTTCTTGTTAAAAATGCTCTGTAGTCTTTCAGGGCCACGTGTCTTACAAAAGATTGGCTATACCTAAACATACACACTACAGTATTAACTAGTATTTAAAAATGGCATGTAACCTATAGTATAATATTTCACAATTGTTTAGGAAGTTAGTAGGCACATTGAGTGTACTTCTCCAGCAGATGGGGCTATTGTTTTGTCTTTAATTTATTTATTCATTTTCATATGGTTCATTTACATGTGATTCATTTACATGTGATTCATTTACGTATGATTCATTTACATGTGATTCATTTTCATGAGATTCATATTCAAGTGATACATTTTCATGTGATTCATTTACGTATGATTCCTTTACATGTGATTCATTTTCATGTGATTCATATTCAAGTGATACATTTTCATGTGATTCATTTACGTATGATTCATTTACATGTGATTCATTTACTAATTTGCTTCTCTTTAAATCCAGTTTTAGACTGTGATATTACAAAGGTTTTTCCAGATTATTACTTGCTACACTGTATGAGATAACCCCAGTAAAATTGCCTGAATTCTATAATATAATTTGTTCACCATGTTAGGTTTAAATCCTCTAAAAACAGATTCGCAATTAAATAACATTACATCCTTCAAAGCATTGGCATGTTCTGCTTACTCTCACAATCCTCCAAACACCCACACCCAAAGTCTCCATAAACAAATGAGACAGCAGTGTATCCTACAAAAACCAAACGTTGTCCACAATGTGAAAACAACTCGGAGAGTAAGCTGGACTAACCAACAAAATTACCAAGACTGATAAACAGTCTGCACACAATAATAAATATAATGTCCTTACCTTTTAAAGACTTGTAACAAATAATATAACAGTGTAGCACATAAAGCCGAGGAGATAACACTAATAAAATTAAATAAACAGAAACTCTAACCCAGTCAGAGCATCAAAACAGAGAAGCACATTAATACAGAAGTAAATTTAAGAGGAGTAAGTCCACAAAATCTAGGTGAAGTAATGCAACGACAATATCTTCAATAAAAATCCGAATTCTGTACAGCTGGAAGGCCGAGTGCAAAAAATAAAAATAATAGAAGAGCAAAAAAGACTCCGCTGTGTAGGTGATGCAGTTCACCCCGATATCAAGAGTTTAACATAGTCTCCTGCTTCCTCTGCTGAAATAAAGTCCTTCTGAACACCATTACATGTAATGCAAAGCCGAGCTGGGTGAAGTATTCCATAGCGAGCGCCCTCAATACCACGAAGTTGACGCCGAACCTCGTTAAACGCGGCCCGGGCCCGGGCTGTCTTGGCTGTGTAGTCAGGGAAAACGGAGATGGTCAAATCCCTCACTTTAATCCTCTGGAGCTCTCTCGCACGGCGTAAAATGTCAACACAGTCACTGTGATAGTGGAATCTGCACACAATAGCTCGTGGTCGTTCACCAGCCTTGGGCTTCGGCTGAAGGGTCCGGTGGGACTGGTCCAAAACCGGCTCCTTCTCCAGACCAAGGGGCTATTGTTTTAATCCTGTACTACTACCTGAACTTTTTTATAGGGTCTAAAAATTTTAATCCGTTATTAAGAATTGATTTGATTTAATCACGTATGAAGACTAGGATGGAAATATAAGCCAAGACACATTCTTTATTAATGTACATTTTAAGTGTGAAATATTTTAAGAACAGAAAGAACAGTAATGTGTAACACATGGAGTCATCATAATATCTTTTAGTCATTAAGAGACATTAAATCACTGTTGTCATAAATTGATCTATGAATATATTTCAATCTCATACAGGGATTACAGAAAAGTTCTCAGTTTGCAATAACGTATTCTTCAGTGAAAAGTGTTAACCTCTTTTTGTTCGTTTGTTTTGCTTTTGATAGCCACTGTTGGTAGCAAGGATGACAAAAGGTACAGGGAGTGAAAGCCACAAAAATGAACAAGCATTTTCATTTACTGTATTTGAAAACAAGAACATTACTCTAAATTGTACCAGCATGATTTTACTTAAGAGACCGGTTCAGCATTGTAGTAACTCTTGGGGGACCCCCAACATCATGGTGGACAAATGGGTCATTTATCCCAGACATGTAGAGGTTGGGGGTCTAGGGGATCAACTGATATGGAATAAGACTATCTGATCAAAATATGTTGGTGAAAATGTACAGTACTGTGCAAAAGTCTAGGCACCCTTTTTTTTTAGTATAAACTTTGTTACAGATTTTTATTTTATGACTTCTACTTTATTGAGTCAGCACAAAAACATTTGAGATTTCAAAACATGAAATTAAATGAAATGTTACAGAAAAGTATTTGTATGTCAGTAAAGAAAGTAGCATATTATGTAAGAGACATGTTTCAGACAAAAAACAAAACAAAAAAATAACCCACAATGAAGGCTGCTGGATTTTCCTGCAAAAATAAGAAGCAAGTGCGACAGACGTCTCCAGAAGAACCGTGTCTGGTTCTGCAAGAAGCTCGATAAAACTTACAGCTAATTTCCTTATAAAACTGCACAAACTGTAGCTGAGATGACCCCTTTTTTTTTAAGCAAAGGCTCCTCACACCAAATATTGAGTTTGTTTAATTTATTACAGTTTACTGCTCTTTATAGTATTTTTATTAATGTAGAAACATTTAATTTCATTATTTTTGAAGGCATCTTTGCTCTACAGCATTTCTTTGCATTACCTGGCTGTCATTGTTCTAGTTAAATAAATAACTCTACAGTATAATAGAAAAGACGATTTTTGAATGGCTAGTATTCATTTAAAGCAAGATGCTCCAATTCGGGCATAGAGCTGAGTAGCTGATGGTTAAGGGTCTTGTTCAAGGGATGAACAATGTTTCAAACATCCATGATATTTGCAGTATGAAACTTTACACTATCTAGCACAGAATCATGTCTGGTTAACCAACATTGCTTCATTATAAAATAGATAAATAGATAACACTTTATTGAGAACACTTTATTAATCAGTCCGTACAGGATTATGTGGATTTTTTTTGTTGCGATTGTTGTGGAAAAAAATATTTGATTTTACTGTGTTTTTTTTTTTTTCAAAATTTGCAATGCAATTTGTGGATTTTTTGGTCCTATTTTTGCGGAAAGCTACTTGAACTGACGAAATTGCAATTTCACAAAATTATTTTGCACAGCCTTTCACAGTGATGTTTGTTGGTAAATGAGACCTTTTATCTGCGCTCATGTTCAATGCACGTGAATCAAAGAGTGCGTTGGTTGAATATGCATTGTGATTACATCACATGACGTATCTTGGCCGAAATCTGCGGAAAATCTGCGGTAATTCTGAAAAATTGCTAGCTCCTCCAAATATTGCAGCGTTTGCTTGAATTTGCATTAATTTCTGCAATCGCAAAATCCTGGAGGGACTGATTAATGCTTGATGGGAACTCTATCTATCTATAAACCTTAACTCTACCAGGTTTGCTAAGAAGAATTAGCAAATACACAGAATGTAGTTAATATTAGTTATCATGTTTGGCTCACACCTCCGGGGTTGGGAGTTCAAATCCTGCCTGTTTGCATGTTCTCCCCATACTTCAATGGTTTCCTCCCCAAGTCCAAAGACTTGTTGTAGGCTGACTGGCATTGTTGTGAATGGGCATGTGAATGTGTGTGCAATTGTGCCATGCACCCTGTCCAGGGTGTCCCCCGCCTTGTGCCACAAGTTCCCTGGGATAGGTGCTCCTGCGACCCTATGTAGGATAAGAAGTATGGAAAATGGATTTATGGGTGAGAATTCACTGAGTATGGACGGATACCCACTATGCCACCCTTAGTAAGAAATTACAGTTTACTCATTTGTTGTTGTTTTTTTCAGAACAGTATATGTTTGTATACAGATATGAGTGTGATCAGCCACACAAAAATAATTTTAAAATGCTAATTGTTAAAAAAAAAAAAAAAATTAATTCCTCAAACTACAGTGTAAATGTACCCTACAATGTACCCTACATGGTACAACAATCAAAGATTATTGACTGTGTTTTTAAAGTACACTACATCACCTAGGTCCTTTAACTAAAGATAAAAAAGAAGCAAAACTAGGCAAAACAAGAATCAGAACCGCGAGGAAGAAAACGGGACCAAAAACCATGGAATGTGAAACACAATGATCAAAGCTTGGTACGGGTATGCCGGAAAACACAGAAACACACAATACATCGCGCCGAATATCCTGGAGTGATAATAAAGTTACTGTTTTGTGTTTTCTTTCCATCCCTCTGGATAATATGACATAGACAGTTTTCCTTTGTTAATGAGTACCAACTCTGGATATATTGAACCTCTGCGAACAAGACTTCCCATATTTCGTTCAAATCGATTGGTTTGGCGAATTTAGTAGTGTAATGCACTAATTATTAGGGTAAATATCCAACGACGCGTTGCTTGGAAGGGTCACAAAGAATCCACATTCTTCCATGGTTTAATGAATATAAATTTCAGTTTTGTTCACAACAATCCTTTTGTTATGTTAACTACGTCTTCGACCGGAACCCAGGAGTTAAATTTATCGGGCCAAGCCACCCATTTCACCAGGCAAACTCTTTTCCGGTTTCGGGTCTTTTCAGACAAGATTTTCTCAATTTTAAACGTCTTGTCTTTCCCAATAATGATCTTTTGTAACTCAGGTTCATAAAATGTTCCCACAATTTTTTCACCATCATAGTCTTGTAATTTATATACTGGGGGATCTCTCGGTATCTGTTCGGAGATTGTAAAATATTCATCCGTAAAGTCTTTTTAAACGGGAAATTATAACGATATCACCGACTTTAAACTTTTAGTTTAAAATTTTAGTTTCTTTAATTTAGGTGAGAACAGTCCGTAGAAGGTTTTAAATACTCTGAAGGAATTGGCTTCGTTGACCTCAACGGGTTTTATTTTGATGCTGGAATGGTAATTGTGATTGTACGCTTGAATCAAATCCTGGACTATGTTGGTGTATTTTCTCGTGTTAAAAGCGGTAAAATATCTCCACATCCTGGTCTTTAGCATTCTGTTGAACCTTTCACACACCGATGCTTTTTGCCCCGTACCCGTAGCAAAGTGAACAATGTCATGTTTTTCATTAATGTTTTTTTGTCAAAAAACTCCTCCCCTTGGTCAGTTTGTAGTTTTTTGGGGACTCTACCTTCCTTTAGAATGGAATCAAAGGCTTTAGTTACCTCAAGGCCGGTCTTCTTTCGTAACACACATACCCAGGCATATTTGGATAAAATATGTATGCACGTGATCATAAATTTCACGTTGTCATTACTCTCTGACAGGTTGCTCATATCGACTAAATCAGCCTGCCATTGTTCATCGATGTTCTTTACAAAAACCTTGTTTCTTTTAAACTTTGTAGATACTGGTTTATGTAGACTGTACGCATCCTGCTCTGCTAACCAGTTTTTTATTTCAGTATCATTATCTCATTTTCTCAACAATAGCTCTTTGCAAACTCTGAACCAGGTTCTGATGGCGTATAATATATATTCTTCATCAATCGTTCAGTCATTTCGAGTGTCAAGACAAGAATGATCAAACGCAAGTGTAGATTAAACATTTTATCTCAGAACACGTGAGCATGGTATTACATATTCAATCAAAGTAACATTTTCCATTCTAAACAATTTTAAATCACACACAGGTTTAGATACCCGATTAGTTTTACATTCAAACGTTTGAGCAATACATGTAAGATAAAACTTGATACACACAAATGTGTTGACACACGTTATTTACAAATGTCTTCAGCATTTTGTTTTGTTTGGCTTCAGGCTTTTCTCGCAGTCAGAATAGACGTGGCTTGTTTTGAAGTTTCCCATGTATGCGGCGGGTCAGTGGGTTCCAGAAATGAGTGAAAGGTCCTGTAGTCCACAATGTCTTCGTACACCTACTCGTTGAAAATGCCTTTGTTTTCTCCTTGACCTCGTTCAGCACGGTTTTGATGTGAGGCTCGTCTTGCCATTCACACACGATGGCTTCAGCGATACCTTGAATTTTTTCCAGGGATGGAGTGTGTTTGATACCACACAATTTCAGACCTCTTGCCAATGTGTATTTGAACCATGGTTTAAACAGTTTTTTCAGCAATCTGTAGGTGTTTAGGTACAGATAGTACTCGTCAGGATCGAACAAACACGTGTGTTGGAGTTGACTCGGATGATCGATCGCGCAGCCGTGGCAGTTGTCCTTCAGATCTTGTTGGATAATTCTGTCCAGCAGTTCTCCCGTAACCGCACATACGATGGCTAGCACGGTGTTGGTTATACACCCGTCGGTTTCCTCATTCGTTGTCAGATAGGTCAGATTTCTTTTTCCTAGGTTTTCACAGTCTTCAAAACCCAAACTGGTCATATCATCATCATTATCCAGGGTAGCATCAGAGTTATAGAAAACGGGTCTGAGTGCACAAGCCAGATTGCTTGTTGATGCTCAGAATGCTTTGACTTGATATGTAGTCTGACTCATTTATATATCATGTGCGGAAGTCTTGGGGAAGGTGGAGTTTCTGCTCAAGAGTAGTATATTGACGATCTCAGAAGAGATCTTGTAGCCTTACTTTTATTTTCGTTGTTTCTTTGTTTGTTCCAATTTTTTGGAATAATTCATCGATTTGATGGAAGTAGCATTGTAGATCATGCCAGCTGGCCGTTCATACCTCACTTCACAGTTCTCTTTGTTATCAGGTGCGTCATAACCGATTAATACAGCAACGCAGTCCAGTGAAACCTGGTTCTTGGAGAAATTTGTTGCTCTGATGTGGTATTTACATTGCAGAGATGTAGTGCTCCATTTACGCATCCCGGGAAAAGAAGTCCATTCTAACAATGTAGTCAAAATCCTTGCACCATTTTCTGAACTTTTTCCAGTCACCCTCGTTAAAAGTTACGCTCTCTGTAGCACAGCTCCAGTGGATGTGACCCGGGACCGAGAACTTGAAAAGCAAACTGGTTCCTTTTTCTGCATCAAAAAAAACAAGCCGGCTGTACATCCGTTTGACATTACCCAATATTGAATATTTTCATGCTCTAAATTTTTTTCTAATCTTCCCAAAAAAGAGTGAGCTTTTTTGTGAGGTCCTTCTTCTTCTTCTTCTTCTTCTTCTTCTTCTTCTATAAACTTATGGTGTTTATACAGACACCTACTGGATGGAGCAATTTTAATTTCTTTTGTTCTGATTGGTCATGGGTATGTGTGTGTGTGTGTGTGTGTGCGTGTGTGTGTGTGTGGAATGCACATGACCATACTATGTATGAATACATTCTCTGTGAAAGAACATGTGTGTTTGTGTATGTGGGAATGCACCAGAACCGGATTTAAAGTTTACTACTGATAATAGTCAATTAGCTGTGTCCTAAATATTTAAACAGATGTGTGGAAACGCAACAGATTACAACAAACCTAACACATGTAACATTATATATCTTTAACTATGCCTGTCGAGATCAATGAGTAATCTATGGGAAAGAACGTATAACATTATCCATTTTTAACCTTCACCAGTTACAATAATGACAGTTGGTGATGACTGTTAACGACAGCTGTTAAGATAATGACGGTTGGTAATGACCTACACCTGTTATGATAATGACAGCTGGTGATGACCTTTGACCTACGCCTGTCAAAATCAATGATTAATCTATGGGAAAGAATGTGTAACAATATATATCTTTAATTACACCTATCAAGATAATGACAGCTGGTGATGACCTTTGACCTACACCTGTCAAGACCTGTCAACATAAATATGATTGATGATAATGATCTTGACCTTTGACCTAGACCTGTCAAAATGTTTAACAAAATATACAAACTATTTCTCTCTCTTCCATAAATAAAATTATGAGTAATAAAGTGGAATGACACAGGAAAAAATTATTTAACATGCTAACAAAAGGCAGTTCTAAAGGCAGGGAAGCAGCTGAAATCTGTAAGTAATTATACCTCCTATCTGTGCAAATTAATATCAGCTGGGTTAGTAAATTGATGGTCTATAAAAAGGCTTTTTGTTACCAAGAAACATCTCATGATGGGTAAAAGTAAAGAGCTCTCCCAAGACCTCCGCAACCTTATTTTTGCGGAACATATTGATGGAATCAGATATAGACATATTTCAAAACTTCTGAATCCTCCAGTATGCATCACTGAGGCCGTTATCTGCAAGTGGAAGCAACATCACTCCGTCATCAACCGGCCACACACAGGAGCTCCTTGCAAGATTTATGACCAGGGAGTCAGAAGAATAGTCAGAAGAGTAGTCCAAGAGCCAAGGACCACTCGGAAAGAGCTCCAGAAACACTTGGAGGCAGCAGGTACCATCATCACAGAGAAAACAATAGGCAATGCACTCTACTGCTCACACTCATCCCGCAAGACTCCATTACCAAAGAAAAGGCGTTTAAAGTTTGCTACAACTCATTTAGACAAACCTGTGAAATACTGGGAGAGCAAAATTACGGCCGATTATTTCTTCATACAGGAAGCGTCTTGAAGCTGTCATTACAAACAAAGGCTTCTCCACTAACTATTAAATAAATTTCACTTAGGGTGTTCAATACTTTTTTTCTGTCTCATTCCACTTTATTACACACAACTTCATTTATGGACTTTAATGTTTGGATTTCTTTATATGTGTGGCTTGAGTCAATACCGAAGTCTGGTGAAAACTCATTGGAAATATATTTACTGAAAATGTTGCTTTGTTTTATTGTTATGTTTACTGAAAATGTTGATGGGCTTTCACCATCATGCATTCATCATACTTTTCTCTGTGCTATTTCAGGTGCTGATATAAATTTGTCGTGTTGCCACGTGATGTAGCAACTTTAATTTAGCAAATTTTGCACAGTACCTCTCTCTGCTCAGTGTCTGTTATCTTAAAGCCAAAATATCACCATATAACAGAGGTAGCATTTTTTCTGGCCACCAGTTCAGTGTTGGTCTGCTCAGCATCCATCTTTACCTGGTCTCCATGCTGCACAATGGAAAGTCACATGACATGACCATATGTGCCACACGTGCCACTACCTAAACTGAGACTGACTGGTCATCTTTTTATTAGCGGTGTAGAAAATGGGCAAACAGCTCTGAGAGAGAATGGGTTGTCACGTCCACACATGCACTTATTTATTTAATAAAATCGCAGCATTTTGCCATCATATAATCGCACAGGATGACATCGCGATTGTGATTGCAATATGATTAATCGTGCAGCACTACTGCTGACATACTTCCTCCTCATTTGTGCTGCCTTCCCTTCACCTTGCTTCATACTGATGGCTAGATTAATCAAGAAAAGAGACTTTTATTTACCCTCACCAGACTATACAGGACAAATTGTGCTGTGAAAGTCAGACTCTGCTGTAAGCCTGGCCCCTTGCCACTGAGGTCTGGGAGGGTTTTCCCTACATCTTTCTTCATATACTTTTTTTTCAACATGTCCTCATTTCATTTTCTCTCCGGAGATCTTGGATTGCAAGCATCAAACTTGCTTTAGAAATGCATATGAAAGTATCACAGTAATGTCCTAGTAGTCTCAACTAGCTTTATTTTTATATTTTATAGTTAAAATATAGTTTAAAGTTTATTTATAGTCAACTGCAAAATCATTAATATCATCACTGATTTTCAGGCTGCCTTTAACCTGAACATAAAACAACATGTTCAAACTTCAGTTCAAGAATTGTTCAAAAGTTATGCTAGCTGCAAAACCTTTCTGAAGACCCCACTGCAAGGCCCTTTTCCACCGTGTATCCTCACACAGTGAGAGAATGTGTAATGGATTTGGCCCTGTTAATAATTTTAAGACTCTGGTTTATTCAGCAGGCTTAAGCAGATGGGAGTGCAGCTGTCATTACATATTCTCCCCCAGGAATGTTCCTGTCTATAAATTGAAGACATATAGGCAGATTTCTCCCAAATGACAAATTACTGTCTTAAGACGTGTCTGTGCACAGGTGAGGGAGTGTATTATGGTTTGGGAATTGGGCAAGTGGGATCAAATCTGCTCTGTGAGTTCCTCAGTAGCATGAAACCGCTGAAGTAAGCAGCTGACAAGCTTTCTTAGTTTCACCATTAACCCCAAACAGTTTCTCATCATCATGTACATTACCGAAGGACAGGTTGATATGTTTGGAACTGAAATACATATAGTGTTGCATAGTAGATGCAAGCACAGAGCTTTTATACAAATGAAACACAAACAAAAGACAAAGCAAAAGACTATAAGCATGAACCATAACATGGTTTCAGCCAGCCAATAATTTAAGAAGGCACTCACCAGCTCCCTAGTTCTCAGGAACCCAGACTTTGACTTGCTTTTCACCGTCCACACTGATGCATCTGAGACTGGGCTGGGCACCATGCTCTCACAAGCCTTCGATGGGGAATAGGGCTGTGCAATATGGACAAAAAAATACTATCACAATTTTTTGACAGGTATTGCAATTTCGATTTTAATCACGATTTCAAAATAAATAAGAATATGATTAATCAAACCACCAAAACAAAAAACAACCCAAACTGAACATTTCTGGCTTCAAGCATGAATGCTGACATGTCACCACATTTCCTCCTGTACTAAACACAGATACTTTTGTGCAAGCCTGCTCAATCCTGGCAAGTTTATCTGATGTAGTTTCCTCCATAGCAGAGGATCTTCCTCACTGTCAGTGGAGGGAGTAAGGAGGTAGCGGTTCATCTCAGAGGCAATGGCTTCTTCAAGTTGCAAATATGCAGAGACAGTCTTGAAGAAGCTTCCCAAAGACTTTTTTATTTTTAAAAATTTTTTTGCTAATGAAGGTAGATCTGTGTCTACATCCTCCCTGCCTGTAGTGCTCTCAGAATTCATTGCATTCTATGAGGATGCATAAAACAGATAATATAAAAGACTGTTTATCTAGTATTAAGGAATGACTGTCACACTCAATTACCCAAACAACAACTCACCTTGTATAAAATCTCTTTCATATCAGACATCACCCTGGCCTTGATGTTTGGAAGTTTATCAACAGCAATGTAGCTTGTCTTGAATCTTTGATCTAGGAATGATGCCATATCCAGCAGTTCTTGGATATCATCATCATCATCATCATCATCATCATAATTTGTTTGGAGAGCAGTAATTTTCTTCTTGCACACCATTGTTGTTCAGTGTTCTTCTGATAGTGGACTGAACATTAACATTAGCCAATGTGAGAGAGGCTTTTTGTTGCTTAGAAGTTACCCTGGGTTCCTACCCTGAGTGACCTCATAGACTATTACACATCTTGCTCTTGGAGTGATCTTTGTTGATCGACCACTCCTGGGGAGGGTAACAATGGTCTTGAATTTCCTCCATTTGCACACAACCTGTCTGACTGTGGATTGGTGGAGTCCAAACTCTTTAGAGATGGTTTTGTAAACTTTGCCAGCCTGATGAGCATCAACAACTCCTTTTCTGAGATCCTCAGAAATCTCCTTTATTCATGCCATGATACACTTCCACAAACAAGTGTTGTGAAGATCAGACACTGATAAAATAAATGTACAACATACCAGTTTTGTGTGTGTGTGTGTGTGTGTGTGTGTGTGTGTTACATACTGATAACATTTCCCTTAATTTTAAATCTCAGAAGCAAGAGATTAAGTGAAGTAGCTAAGCATGTTACAGAAGGTTATCTGAGGTCAAATAAATACTTTTACTGAATGTTTTGATATCGTGACTGATAATCTTAATTGGTCAACTCATGAAATAACGTGCAATAACACCAGAAATAGCTTAAATAGCTTACATTTTGTTGTTAACTTGTGTTTGCTTTTTAAATTTCATTGTGTTGTGCCACCGTAATATTTATGCAGATATATAGAAAACTCCAAGGGGTTCACAAACTTTCAAGCACCACTGTAGCCAGTGCTAAGGGAAGAGTTGATCAATTTTAGAAGAGGTTTGACTGCTTCGGGAATTGTCTGTTTGAAGAAACATGTAGGTAAGGGATCAAGTCACAATTTGAATTTGATGAGGAAATTAGTGAAATTAGTTTGGTTATTTTCATTAACAAAGTATGTACACACTAACATTTCTGCATGCACTAAACCAAATTCATTTGTTTTCTGTGTCCTTGTATGTCAGTGATGTCACCATGTGCACCTGTGTGTATGACACTGCGTTACATTTTAAAGGTTTTGTGTATTCCAGGGGAGCAGTTGGATAAACAACACTGAATACCAGCATGTGCTGTGTCCCTGGGAATGAAGCGAAGGTGACATCAAGGTAGCTCATAAACACACACACAAGAGCATATGCACTCTGCTTCTGTTCAACAGATTTCAAGCCAAGTCTCTCACTACACCTGACTACAGGTGACTTAAATATACAGTGCCTCCAGAAAGTATTCATCCTGCAATGATTATCTCTCTTTTTGAAACAACAAATTTAAGTATATTATAATGGGATTTTTTTCTGCATCTTTCAAAGTGACTCTCTACAGATAAAAATTAAAGTATTTAGATGTCCTCAGAATTATTTGAAAAAAAAAATTATTGATAAATTGATAATTGATAAGTACAGTGCTGTGAAAAAGTATTTGATTTCTTCTGTTTTTGTGTAAATCTCATACTAAATAGTTTTAGATCTACAAAATACAACATAAAACAAAGGCAACCTGAAACACACAACAGTTTTTATTTAATTGATGTTCTTTTTGTGGAATTCTGTGTTTGGTTTATGCCAGATGTAACAGGACCCCTGTCTTCCAAACAGTTTCACTTTCGACTCATCAATCCACAGAACATTCTCCCAAAAGGTTTTAGGATCATCAAGGTGTGTTTTGGCAAAATTCAGATGAGCCTTAATGTTCCTCTGGGATAGCAGTGGTTTTTGTCTTGCCCCACTTCCATGGATGCCAGTTTTGCCCAGTGTCTTTCTGATAGTGGATTCATGAACAGTGATGCAAGAGAGGCCTGTAGGTCCAGTGGTAGTTCTTTTGTAACTTCCTGGATGAGATGCTGTGCTCTTGGAAGAATTTTGGAAGGTCGGCCACTTCTGGGAAGGTTCACTGCTGTGCCGAGTTTTTCCATTTGGAGATAATGGCTCTCACCTTGGTTCTTTTGGCATTCCAGAGAATTTGAAATAGCTTTGTAACCCTTCCTAGACTGATGTATTTCACTCACCATCTTCCTCATCATTTCTGGAATTTCTTTCAACTTTTTCATAGTGTGTTACTGGATAAGACCTTTTAACCAACTTTATGCTGTTGCAAAAAGTTCTATTTAAGTGTTGATTTAATAGAACAGAGCTGGCAGAAATCAGGCCTGGTTGCATCTAGCTCAACCTCATTATGAATGCAGTTTCATAGATCTGGAGAATTAGTAACTACGGGGGGCAAATACATTTTCACACAGGCCCAGTTGGTATTGAATAACCTTTTTTGCTTCAATAAATAACATCATTTAAAAAACTGTATTTTGTGTTTATTCAGGTTGCCTTTGGTTTATGTTAGATTTAATTAGTTTAGTTTAGTTTTAATTTCTGAATTTAGTATAAGATATACAGTACACAAAAATCAGGATGGGGAAAATACCTTTTCACATCACTGAATAACACACTCAGAGTGAATTGTCCTTTTGCAATTGCAGATTTGAGTTGTCTTTGCAATTTTGATTTTGGCATTTTGTCATGAAACCAGTAAGGGAACTCTGAACTACAGTTCCCAGCAGCCACTAATTTATTGTCACATGACCACCTGCACCTGATTCACGTTCCTGGTAATTAGCACTCTTGTATGTAGTCACAGTTTGCAATGCACTTTTTGTCTCACGTTATCGTCTCACTATACCTTTGTCTATGCTGCCGTATTTTGTCTTTCCCATTGTTTTGTTTCCTAGTTGTAGAGTGTTTCGTATGTTTGTTTATTATTAAATGTTTAAGAATCTGCGCTTGCTTCCGTCTCCAACTTTGTAACGTGACACATTTTCTTCCATTCTTGAATGCATATTTTCTCCAAGTCTGCCAAATTTCAACTGTGCATGAAAGTTTGTGAACCCTTTAGAATTTTCTATATTTCTGCATAAATATGCCCTAAAACAACATCAGAGTTTCAAGTCCTAAAAGTAGATAAAAATAACCCAATTAAACAAATGAGACAAAAATGGTCTTCTTGGTCATTTATACTTTTTCAGTTGTCGGTTCTATCTCCTGCCATGATTATGCACACCTGTTTGTTATTTATGATTAGTTACACTATTTAAATTCCATATTTTCTCCCTTAGTTGTTGGAGCATTGTGTAAGCCTGTGTTAAGTGTGTGTTTGTGCCTGTGTTCACATGTAGGGGGAGATTTCAGTTACTGTTTGCCCTGTGCATAGTTTTGTTCTGCTATTTTTACCTAGCTTCCTGTGTCCTAGTTTTTGCCCCCGTGTTTGTTTCTTTGTTGTTATTAAAGAAGTTATGCACTTGCATCCATCTCCTTGGACTCTCCCATTTTGACAGAATGTGCCAACCACAAAAGGATGCAGCAGAACTGGCACCCATATCATATATGGTGTAAGATATAGGCATGGAGGCCCACATATATGGTGCCATGTAACATAATATGGATTTCTTAATCAATCAGTCCTCAATCAATTATTCAAGAAAACTCATAAAATAATAAGGAAAGACAAGAAATGAATAAAATAATAAAATTAAACAAATTAAAACAAAATACCAGCAATATAATAAAAAAGGCACGGCATCCTATCACATTGCAGTAACCTGTCTTGTAAAAGAATGTCTAGAAGTTTTAGAATACTTTGAAGAAAGAAAAAAAAAATTTTTGGAGTGCCCCATCGAGATGGGCATCTCTGTGCACAGTGCACTGTCTGTGTGAGCTATGGTGCACAGACTCTATATATGAGAGCAGATTTCTTTTGTTTGTACAGATGTTTTATTTTGGAGCTCAGTATGGTAGTTGGGCTAAAACCCAATAGATCATCTCCCATTAGTATCACATAAATAAACTTTAATGAACTCCCCAAAAAGACAGAAAAATAAAATATTGTGTGTACCTTTATATATATATATATATATATATATATATATATATATATATATATATATATATATATATATTCACACATACACACACACACATACATATATACATACAGCGGGGGAAATAAGTATTCAAGGCCTTGATGCTCACCTAAAAGACCTTGTCCGAAACAGCACCCTCCTACCTCAACTCTATCCTGAAGGCTTATGTTCCCTCATGCAATCTGCGATCAATCAACGACCGACACTTAGTAGTGCCTACTCAGCGTGGCTCAAGGTCCCTTTCAAGAACATTCAAACTAACTGTTCCTCAGTCGTGGAATGAACTTCCAACCTCAATCCGGACTGCAGAATCTGTCACCATCTTCAAGAAACAGCTAAAGACCCACCTCTTCTGTGAACACCTAACCAACCCCTTAAAAAAAACCTTACTCTGCGCACTTTGTTTCTTCTGGAACTCAATTAATGGATCTTGTATGGTAGCACTCCTTGCATTGTCCTCTGCTTGAAATCGCTTTGCTTGTATTTTCTCATTTGTAAGTTTCTTTGGATAAAAGCGTCTGCTAAATGAATAAATGTAAATGTAAATGTAAGTATTGGACACGTCAACATTTATTTCATAAATATATTTCCAATGAGGTTATTCATATGAGACTTAGGAGCACCCTAAGTCTTTTGTATATTTGAGCAGCATCGAGTACGTCCGCTACCCTAGTTTGGGCAGAATTGATAAGGCTTGTGAAGTGCTTTGGGTAAAGGCTCAATATTCAAAACTCATTTGTGTATTGGCCGGGAATCAAACCCTGACCGCAGCGTGGCAGGCGAGAATCCTACCACTGAACCACCAATGCTTATATTAAAGGATCAAGGACTTCGCAGAGTGCAGGTTTCGGGTAAGTATTGTGCTGATTTAGCAATTTGGCTTCAAATTTGAAAAGGAGCACCAAAAGTCTCTGGTATATAAAAATTTAAAAGGAGCATCCTAAGTCTCTTGTATATTTCAGCAGCATGGAGTTTGTCTGCTATCCTAGTTTGGGGAGAATTGATAAGGCTTGTGAAATGCTTTGGGTGAAGGCTCAATATTCAAAACTCAGTTCTGCATTGGCCGGGAATTGGACCCATGCCTCCCGCACGGCAAGCGAGAATTCTACTACTGAACCACCAATGCTTATCTTATAGGATGAAGGACTTTGCAGAGTGTGCTTTTCAGGTAAGTATTCTGCTGATTCGGCAATTTGATTTCAAAATTGAAAAGGAGCATCCTAAGTCTCTTGCATATTTCACCAGCATGGAGATCATCCGCTACTCTAGTTTGGGAAGAATTGATAAGGCTTGGTAATGAGGTTATTCATATGAAATCATGGACTTATGCTAGCAACCTGCTAATTAATGCTATCAATGTGCTAAAGCATGCTAGCAACATGCTAATTCATGCTAGCAACATGCTAAAACATGTTAACAACATGCTAATTCATGTTATCAATGTGCTAAAACATTCTAGCAACATGCAAAATCATGATAGAAACATACTAATTCATGCTTGCAACATGCTAAACCATGCTAGCAATGTACTAAAATATGCTAGCTAAGGAACAACAAGAAACAAATTGCTTATTCCAGGTCTCCTCTTCATAATACCATTTTCAGGTTTCACACACATTTTCTTGTTGATGTAGATACTTGGAATAAATGATAGGTAAGAAAATGCTTACTTGCGGTCTCCCTTTTACAACATAATTTCCCAATCTCAATGTAATCATAATGTGATATAATTGCAAACCTTGATACCTCAAATAAATAAATGAAGTGATAAAACTTGACAAAATGTAATTGGTAAAGTTATTATAATGATTTTATAATGTCTAAATATGATTTCAAAAGAAAAGTCTATGAAAATAACAATATTATTGAGTAGAATGAGCCAAAGAGTGGTCCTCTGCTGTCATCTAGTGGTTATAGTGTCAATTTCAGCCCTTTGGGCTTGAACCCTTAATAAAAATCCTTACAATTACAGTAGGGTTCAAGCCCGAAGGGCTGAAACCCTGTCGTGATTGTAAGGAATTTTATATAATAAAAATAATTTTTTATATAATAAAAATCTTAACAATTACAATAAGGTTTCAGCACTACATGCTTGAACCACTAATAGTAATAAGCTTATAAAGCAAAACAGTATGTTGGCTTTCTCAAGTTTGTTACAACAAACTTTGATGTTGGCTTGACAAAGCCAGTTTGAATGTTTAAAATAGTTATCAGTTTGAAATCTGAATGTAATGTGCAGTTTTAAGAAAGACAGACAGACAGATAGGGTGCTAATACTTGTAAAGTTAAGAGAGATAGCTAGGGTGCCAATACTTTTGAGTTGAGTAGAGAGAGAGAGAGATGAAGTGAGATTCTCTGTTTCCAAATTATAACTAGATTTTACATTTTCCGAAGACAATGTGAGTGGTGCATGCCCATGCAAATTTCGAAACCTACATGTGGCTGCACATGTCCTACGTGTGTGTGTGTGTGTTTGGTCAAGCGTAATTAATTTGACTCATAACGGAATCTGTAATTTAACTCCAGATTTTAATATAATAGGATTTATGGCAGTCCGAATACCCATACTGCAATTCTCCTCATTGAGCTAAGTGTTTTGATATTTCACGTATTTGTTGCAGTAGGTTTGTGATTCCACTTATTTTAGGGGTTAATGTGCACATGACCTCACATGACATAAGGTGTCAATACTTTTAGAGTTGGACAGATAAGCCAATACTTGTAGCATTGTATATTTTTAGAGAGAGAGAGAGAGATGGAGAGATGAAGTGAGAGTCTCTGTCACAGGTACATTGACAGCGTGAAAGACTGAGAAGAGGGGATTCAGGCCATGTGCATGTAGGTATGTGAGTTTTGACAGTTGGAGTTTGAAATCTTGAACTTTCCAAGCCAGGCTCTAAACTTTCAGTCAATTTAAGAGAATGGGTGTTTTTGGTCCGATCACTTACAAAAAGATGAAGGACTGTGCTGAGTTTTGTGGAAGTAGCTTGAAAGTTCAAGGAGTTATAACAGTCAAAGTTTTAATGTGCTACCATACAGACAACACATGACTGACAGGGCTTAATATCAAATAGCATTTCAATTGAGCAATTAAAAAAACAAAACAATATTAGACAGATATAATGATATAATGTTTGTGATACTTGCACAAAGTGGGAACAAAAAGCCCAGACTAATAAGAAAGAAAAAAAACTCAAACAAATACATTAGACATTTTTAAATTGCAGGAAGAAAAAAATTTCAGGTCAGAGCAGTAGCAATCATGACTACTGGTCAAAGTAGACAGACAAACAGACAATCCCACAGGTCACAGCAGTAGTGGCTACTGCAGCAGCAGTGCCACCCTACTACACATTTGTTCATCTAGACCTTTCCTTCTACAGTCAGAGAATTCCACCACTATCCATGGTCAAAATGTACACATCATGAGTGAAACTACAAACCACTCTTGAATCCCTTTGCCTAAAGTTATGGCTCTGCTTTCCTGTGACTGCTTAGGCAACAATTATAGTGCATCTGTGAATCTGAGGCTCACCGAGTCTGGGTGCTTGGCCCCCGAAAATGCTATAAATAATAATAATAATAATAATAATAATAATAATAATTATTATTATTATTCACAAAAACACGATGGGCAGTCCAAACTGTAGGGTATAGACACACCAACCTTTGTCACATAGTGCAGAATTTCCACTGCTACTCATGGAATTAAAGGGACCAACATAGGCCTGATAGTGGTGCTATAGTGCAAAGGTTTTTTGCTAATTTGCATAATATGCAAAACCTAATAGTCCTAAGATTTTTGATCTTCACAAACCTGGTGTAAAACTATTCAGAAGAGTATGAAACTAAACAGTTATCAAAACCATGTTGACATTTGTAAATAATATGGCCACCACATGTCAATCAATCAAGTCAGAGCTAAGGTCTGATAACTGTTTCTCAGGAATCGTAAGTAGAATCAAGCTGAAAGTAAGTAAGTCGCAAACCTTTGTAAGTATGTTCATGTATGGTCTCTTTATTGTTCTATGTATATTGGCATGGACTGAACCCCACAATCGCCACTTTTGGCTATTTTTTTTTATTTGATGTCAAAGTTGAAAGTGGTCTTAAAGTGGAAATGAGTTTAATGGGTGCACGTACCCTTTTGTTTCTCAGAGATTTGTGGGATACTTTTATGATGTTTAAAAATGTTTTAAATGTTAAAAATAATTTATACGCTATTTATCTATTATGAGCTTAATACAGTTCAAAATTATTTATTAGATATGTTTAAAACTAAATTATTTTTAATAAATTTATATTACTTATTTGATGTTATGCAAAATGTATTAATTTACTTAATGTATTAAATTCTGTTAGCTATCTCGAACTGTTTTCAGGATAATTTTTGATAAAAGTCAAATGCAGAATCTTGTAGTTCTATAATGCTAGACCTAACTGCGGGGGGTTTCCTCCGGGTACTCCAGTTTCCTCCCCCAGTCCAAAGACATGTGTTGTAGGCTGATCAGCATGTCCAAAGTGTCCATACTGTATGAATGGGTGTGTGAATGTGTATGTGATTGCGTGCCCTGCGATGGATTGGCACCCTGTCCAGGGTGTACCCCGCCTTCTGCCCCATGCTTCCTGGGATAGGCTCCAGGTTTCCCCGTGACCCTGAAAAGGATTAAGCGGTATAGAAGATGGATGGATGGAATATTCGTCAGTTGGTAATGGTTTATTACTTGTTTGTGAAAGTCACTTCATTACCGCGGTTTTTGGTGCGCTATCATGTTGCACATCAAAACTTCCCTGAGTTTGTCTACTATGTCTACAACAGTCTTCTGCAGCCAAATTAAATTCTGTGACCTTCCTACAGTGCCCTCCACTAATATTGGTACCCTTGGTAAATATGAGCTAAGAAGGCTGTGAAAAATTGTCTTTATTGTTAAACCTTTTGATCTTTTGTTAGAAAAACTCACAAAAAATACTCTGCTTTCATGGATATCAACCAATTGCAAACAAAACACAGGTTTATATATATATATATATATGTTAAATATAGGTATGGCACCCTTTTAGTCAATACTTTGTGCTACCTCCCTTTGCCAGGATAACAGCTCTGAGTCTTCTCCTATAATGCCTGATGAGGTTGGAGAATACATGGCAAGTGGTCTGAGACCATTCCTCCATACAGAATCTCTCCACATCCTTCAAATTTCGAGGTCCACGCTGGTGGACTCTCCTCTTCAGTTCACCCCACAGGTTTTCTAGGGGTTTCAAGTCAGGGGACTGGGATGGGCATGGCAGGACCTTGATTTTGTGGTCAGTAAACCATTTTTGTGTTGATTTTGATGTATGATCATTGTCCTGCTGGAAGATCCAACCATGGCCCATTTTAACCTTTCTGGCAGAGGCAGTCAAGTTTTAATTTAATATCTTTTGATATTTGATAGAGTCCATGATGCCATGTATCCTAACAAAATGTCCAGGTCCTCTGGCAGAAAAACAGACCCAAAACATAAAAAAAAAAAGCCATCACCATATTTAACCGTGGGCATGAGATACTTTTCCATACGGCTACCTCTCTTTGTGCACTAAAACCACCTCTGGTGTTTATTGCCAAAAAACTATTTTGGTTTCATCAGACCATGGACCTCGATCCCATTTGAAGATCCAGTAGTGTCTGGCAAACTGAAAACACTTGAGTTTGTTTTTGGATGAGAGTAGAGGTTTTTTTCTTGAAACCCTTCCAAACAATTTGCGTTGATGTAGGTGACTTTGGATTGTAGTTTCAGAGACTTTCTAACCCCAAGACACAACAAACTTCCGCAATTCTCCGGCTGTGATCCTTGGATCACATCCTCTTCACATTGTGTTGAGACAGTATAGACACACGTCCTCTTCCAGGTTGACATAACATTTCCATTTGACTAAAACTTCTTAATTATTGCCCTGATGGTGGAAATGGGCATTTTCAATGCTTTTGCTATTTTCTTATAGCCACTTCCCATTTTGTGATACTCAACAACCTTTTGCTGCACATCACAGCTGTATTCCTTGGTCTTACCCATTGTTATGAATGACTAAGGGAATTTGGCCTATGTGTTTTTTGATATCCATGAGAACAGATTATTTTTTAACAGAAGATCAAAAGGTTAAACAATAAAGACAAATTTTCACAGCCTTCTTTGCTCATATCTACCAAGGGTGCCAATACTACTGGAGGGCACTGTATATTAATAATGAAATAATGGATTAGTGATAAATTTGGCAAAAGGAAGAGGAAGGCCTTTAGTCACCCATGCAACCACCTCATGCCTAGAATTGGACAGAAACTGTTGTCCTTCTTCTGGACAAGGAGGTATGTTCAGTAGAACCCTTGTTCTGAAGTGTCTGGTCTACCTTTCAATCGTGGCTCTGTCCTCTGTGGGTTCAGAGAGGTAACTTTGATGGGGTCAAATATTGACGATCCATTGAGCCGGGGGAAATGTGGGGCGCCAATAGCAGAGCTGGGGCTTATATTGCTGTGCACGGATTTGATGTAGTCACTGCACAATGACCACTATTTTGGGCTATAAAGCGTTAAGTGCAGCCTCTGTACTTAAAAGGCAGGCTACATGAGACCATTTAGTGGGACCAAGAGTGTCGTTTAAGTATCACTTCATAACATGGACATGTGACACTCCCTGGCCAACTCTCATGCATGCATATTTTGGAAGCGTTGAAAACACATTATGTGGTTGCAGTGACCTAAAAGTGCCATGTGGCTGGTCCTTTTGGCTAGGCTAGCTTTAGATGTAAGGTTGATTTGCACCTCTGGCAGAGTGTATTGTGCCAACCACACTTAGCACTGTGCACAGACCAGATTGGAAGAAAGTTGCCGCTTGTCTTGGACACGGTATCTGACCCCTGGGAGTGAGGCCTCAATTTGTTCCCCCACAGAGAGAGAGAGCAATTTCTGCAGATTGAATGGGTAAAGTATTGCCAGTGTGTGCTATGGTGACCTGCTCATGATTAATCATATTACCTACAGAAGTGTTTCCCAACCTCTTTTCAGTCAAGACACACTTTAAATTTTTTTTTTTAAATTTGTGGCATCCTACACAAACACTAATGCTGGACAGCGTTAAGCCTAGTTTATAATCGACACGTTCGCAATAGCGTGAGGGAGCGTGCGGCAAAAATGACGTCATCGTGGAGTGGGCGTTCGAACACGTTGAGTGCACGAGGCCTCATTCTTTGTGGCGGTGTGCATGGCATTTTTTGTAACTTGCTTCGCAGCGCCGCATCCGGAACTGAATAAATTCGAGGCGACTCTTGCCGAAAGGTATGACTGTACAGGCATCTCTATGATCCATCCATGCGGGACCATAGAGGGAGCCAGATGGCAGAAAATTCATGGAAAGGTTTTTAAAAAATAGTGATTTAGATTGGCTTTATACATGCTGTTGAAAGGATAAAGCCAAAGCTGAAAGTTTTTTTGGTGATGCACCATGTTTTCATTCATTGGTATCTTCACAAATAAACACAGTCACTACACTACACCGTCAGTTGGTGATTAAACTTAATTCTTTTGTCTTTATACACAGAGACTTTTACATTGATGGGTGGCCATACAGAGTGATCATTCTGCAATAACTTTCTTTTATCTCTATACATGGAGACATTTCACCTGAATTTATAAATGTGAGAAATGTCATTTGCAGGAAGCACCCACTTTTTGCTTATGTCTACAGTAATGGCTAACATTTACAAAATGAGTAATAAATAAAATAAATAAGTCTATTTAATGAAAGTAAAGGTCCATGTTTAATAAAAACCTTAATGAAAGGAATAAAAAAAATTGAGGTTCAATTTAGTTTTATACATGTTCTCATATTTATAGCTATATTTTGTTGTAATAAGTGATAAAGTGACAAGTGATAATATCAAGGTTTACTGGGTTTTA
Source organism: Ictalurus furcatus (assembly GCF_023375685.1). Taxonomy (NCBI): domain Eukaryota; kingdom Metazoa; phylum Chordata; class Actinopteri; order Siluriformes; family Ictaluridae; genus Ictalurus; species Ictalurus furcatus. The sequence goes on along the minus strand of NC_071257.1, from coordinate 8,935,878 downwards.
TATGATTCTTTGCTATTTTTTTCATACTGTGGGTTTTAGTGTATTTCAAGTGTATTAAAAAACGTCAACAACAAACACAACAATTCCTAATCAGCACTCAGCAACTCCACGCGATTGCTATGGTTTTTCCGACAAACTACGTCTTCTCTTAGCTACTTCCTGTTGGTTTATAGGACAATTACTCCAAGTCGCCCCCTTTCGTTTCAAAGAATACTACAACGGCGAACGTGTCAAGTTTAAATGCTTCGTCTGTTTGGGGAGGTGCGTGCGCCGTCAGTGGAGGCTCGTGGTGCGGAGCCAGGCGAAAATATAAACAAGGCTTTAGCTACATGAGCATGAAGTTGATGGTCCAGAAGCATCTGGAGCTTTTCTTTTAAGAAATCTGTTCATAATCTTTAGCACTACACATGCATCGTCACACGCTAATTATTAGGATAAAACACACTCATACGTTACGCATACTGACATTGACGTGCTGCTGCGGGTCAGCGAGGGGGGTCAAGGGGGAGGGATTTATATATTATATATATATATATATATATATATATATATATATATATATATATATATATATATATAAAATTTATTAGGGATGCACCGAATGTTCAGCAACCGAAATTAGCAAAAAAAAAGCCCTTTCGGTGTTCGGCCGAATAAGTGAAAATGCCGAATAAATTTGACCGAACAATGACGTGTTTGATGACGCGACCAAATAGCCTAGCAACCAGAATGAGACGCACGCATGTCACGACCTCGATGAGGGGGCGCGCGAATGCGCGAGCTACGTGCTCTTCGGATGTTTACTTTTTTGTTTCTGTTCCAGAGTATTCTGTCACGTTGCGAGACGTAAGGGAGTAGAGTACGGAAGCAGGTAATCCAACATCGTACATCGTAATCCAACATCGTACATCAAAAAATGACAAAAAATGTAGTCAAGACAGGCAAAGGGACTAAATAAACTAATCTATAGTTTAAACTAACTAAATCTATCAAGGAACATAACATTTACAACAAATCTAACTATACTATATGTACTATAATACTCCGCGAGGTGTACAGGGACGCGAGTGGTATATATCGCCAATATAATCAGCCGTATAGAACCGAATAGAACCATTTATCGGACTCTTGTCAATGCACTTTTTGTTGTAGGCTACAGAGTGTTCCATTCTTTCAGCAGTCAGTTATAGGCCTAACATAGGCTATTCAAGGGGGGCTCAAAGATGACCACATAAAAATATTTTTATTTTACTCATTTATTTATTTAAAGTTATATTGTGCCTTGTTGGTAGCCTATGCCTGCTGGAATGAAAAAAAAAATGTTCAGTGTTAAATAAATATTTTGAAATTGTAGTTTTTGTAATTGATTTTTTTCTTTGAAAAGCAAGACAAAATAGTAAAAAGCACATTTTGACTATTTAATTTATGCTATGGTGAAAAAAATGGCAAAATAAATGGAAAAAACACGAAAAAAAAAACGTATTCGGTTTCGGCCTTTGGCTTTCGGCCAAGTTTTTCATCATATTCGGTTTTGGCCAAGAATTTTCATTTTGGTGCATCCCTAATATATATTATATACATATATTAGGGATGTATATACACACACACACACACACACACACACACACACACACACACATATATATATATATATATATATATAAAATTTATACACATATACAGTACCTCACAAAAGTGAGTACACCCCTCACATTTTTGTAAATATTTGATTATATCTTTTAACGTGACAACACTGAAGAAATGACACTTTGCTACAATGTAAAGTAGTGAGTGTACAGCTTGTATAACAGTGTAAATTTGCTGTCCCCTCAAAATAACTCAACAGACATCCATTAATGTCTAAACCGCTGGAAACAAAAGTGAGTATACCCCTAAGTGAAAATGTCCAAATTGGGCCCAAAGTGTCAATATTTTGTGTGGCCACCATTATTTTCCAGCACTGTCTTAACGCTCTTGGGCATGGAGTTCACCAGAGCTTCACAGGTTGCCACTGGAGTCCTCTTCCACTCCTCCATGACGACATCACGTAGCTGGTGGAAGTTAGAGACCTTGTGCTCCTCCACCTTCCGTTTGAGGATGCCCCTCAGATGCTCGATAGGGTTTAGGTCTGAAGACATGCTTGGCCAGTCCATCACCTTCACCCTCAGCTTCTTTAGCAAGGCAGTGGTCGTCTTGGAGGTGTGTTTGGGGTCGTTATCATGCTGAAATACTGCTCTGCGGCCCAGTCTCTGCTTCAGTATGTCACAGTACATGTTGGCATTCATGGTTCACTCAATGAACTGTAGCTCCCCAGTGCTGGCCGCACTCATGCAGCCCCAGACCATGACACTCCCACCACCATGCTTGACTGTAGGCAAGACACACTTTTCTTTGTACTCCTCACCTGGTATCCGCCACACACGCTTGACACCATCTGAACCAAATAAGTTTATCTTGGTCTCTTCAGACCACAGGGCATGGTTCCAGTAATCCATGTCCTTAGTCTGCTTGTCTTCAGCAAACTGTTTGCGGGCTTTCTTGTGCCTCAACTTTAGAAGAAGCTTCCTTCTGGGATGACAGCCATGCAGACCAATTTGATGCAGTGTGCGGCGTATGGTCTTAGCACTGACAGGCTGACCCCACACCCCTTCAACCTCTGCAGCAATGCTGGCAGCACTCATACGTCTATTTCACAAAGGCAACCTCTGGATATGACACTGAGCAGGTGCACTCAACTTCTTTGGTCGACCATGGCGAGGACTGTTCTGAGTGGAACCTGTCCTGTTAAACCGCTGTATGGTCTTGGCCACTGTGCTGCAGCTCAGTGTCAGGGTCTTGGCAATCTTCTTATAGCGTAGGCCATATTTATGTAGAGCAACAATTCTTTTTGTCAGATCCTCAGAGAGTTCTTTGCCATGAGGTGCCATGTTGAACTTCCAGTGACCAGTATGAGGGAGTGTGAGAGCGTTGACACCAAATTTAACACACCTGCTCCCCATTCACACCTGAGACCTTGTAACACTAACAAGGCACATGACTCCGGGGAGGGAAAATGGCTAATTGGGCCCAATTTGGACATTTTCACTTAGGGGTGTACTCACTTTTGTTGCCAGCGGTTTAGACATTAATGGCTGTGTGTTGAGTTATTTTGAGGGGACAGCAAATTTACACTATTACACAAGCTGTACACTCACTATTTTACATTGTAGCAAAGTGTCATTTCTTCAGTGTTGTCACATGAAAAGATATAATCAAATATTTACAAAAATGTGAGGGGTGTACTCACTTTTGTGAGATACTGTATATATATAAATTATTATTATTGTTATGCATGTGTGGGTCTCATTATTTCTGTGTCTGTGTTATTATTTTAGACATCAGATATTTATCATATATATTAAATGTTTGAAGGATTTTTACATGGCACCCCTGCTCTCATCAGACGGCACCCCGATTGGGAAACAGTGACCTACAACATGCACCACAGAGCTGGGCACAGTTGAGCTATTTCTTCAAATTCCCATTTCTCAGTGAAATCCTAGCACTGTCCCCTGTTACTATGCACAACATTCCAGTTAAAGACTAGTGTGGCTTTGTTACCCTAGAGTGAAGTAGCCATAAACAGTGGGAAAAGAAGAAAAACTGATAAAATTAAGAAGGTGATTTAATTAGGTAAAATAACCCAACACAATTACATTACACCATTGCAGCATTACTGGTGTTCATAAAATTACAAGCCTAAAACAACTTCAGAAGGGTAATCAAAATATATTTATCAAAACAAACCAAAAACAAGATGTAATTGTCAAAAGGGCAATTAAATATCTGCATGCAAAATAATATGTGGGAAAAGGAGAAAAACCTGAGAACATAGGTATTCTTCCGTATTATAGTTCTTGCTTTACTCATTGTGGTTTAATGCTGTATCTCCAGGACAATTGGTGTTTATATCTGCCTCATCTGTGAAGTGAGAAAAGTCAATTATATCATAGTGTGATTTGTCTCCAAAACAAGAAACAGGACAAGGAACTGACTTGCCTACCTCTATATGCTGTCCCACACCATATGCAGTAGAAATGTACACTCCTCAGGTAGGATGTGATGAACTGCAGCTTCAGTAATGACTAAATATGCAAGGACACAATGTAGAAAACATTTTGAGCGGATACGTATCACAACCATATTTATTATAATAAATGTTTCTCTTTTTTTTACCGTCAATTCGTTATCTTCTTCACTTCCTTCACTTCCTGTGCTGAGCTCCTCATGGTCAGCCTCCTGATTCTTAACTACTTCAGGCCAGTACCAAACGTCCCTTGGTACAATTATTCCCTAACCAGGAGCACAAAACATCACAGCAAAAGAGCACATCAATATACCAAGAGACACAGGCAGGGGTGTGCAGGATTTCATGTATTTTCTTTTGTTGAGGAGACCTTTTGTCTGTCCAGCTGTTCACAGGCCCACTGACTCTTCCTCAGGTCTCCTTCAGTTTCATGCTTTTCTCTTTCAGTTCTTTTGCGCTCTCTGTAAGTAGAGATAGTGGATTAAAATTAACATAGATTGCATTAGGCACAGCGTGAGAAGGCCCCAATGTGCTTGCCAAGCTCCATGTTATGCTTGACTGGAAGCCCAATTAAGTAGGCTAAAATTCATTACATTTTATTCATTTCGGTTATGAGCTGTGGTGTTATCTCTTTGTATATAAAGACGTGTTTAACTAGCATGGCTAGTGAGAGGCCATTGAGTGTTGTGCTAGCATTAAATGTATATAACTGGTTTTGTGCTGCACTGTAAATTTGCTCAGTTTTGTCACTGTTTCTAGCATCTAAACAAGCTAATAAAGATCCCTAATAAAATAGCTTCTACCAATTGCCAGACAACCTCGAATGAACGTGAGCTCTTATTCACAAGAAAACTTAAAAAATAAATAAATAAAATAAATAAATAAATAAATAAATAAATCAGTCAGGATCTAATTTTAGCCTTAAGGATTTAGGACTCTCTTTTTTCACTTCTAGATAAATTGAGTTTTACCTCCTAAAACCACCAAAAAATTATGTATGTATGAAAATTAGTTCAGAAATAAATAGGCCATAATTTTAACATAATGGTACAAATAAGAGATGTTCTGAGAATGTCTACTTGCAAACCTGAAATCCTCAAGAGACTTCTTCTCTATTTGCTGTTTCACCTCCAATCTTTTCCTGTAATTTTCTAAGCTCTCTTCTGCCTTCCTTTTCTTTAGTTGTTCCATTCCAATGCCTCCTCTATCTAATAAAGATACATGTTGTCAATGCACAGGTTATTTATGTGTACCAATGAACAGTAGTTAGCATAATGAACTTGACATAACATTCACTAACCGGTTTTTATGGTAAGGGGAAGTGGTTCCACTCTTCCAGTACCTGAGAGATGAGAATTATCAGTTAGTACTGAAAAATTAGACAGTGTAGGGGAAATGGTACTGAAATACAGGAAGCACTGGAAATGTACATACCACAAGGTACATACCAGCAATATCGGTGCTTCACATGAAATTTAATTAATCATTCTCTTAAAATCATTAGTCTCATTACCTAGTCAGTCTCATAAAATATCCCTTTTTTATCTAGAATTTTAATTAGAAAATATAGCTGCAAGCAGCAATTAATGGGCAAGCACTAAAAAAGCTAAACGAGGAGCTAAACAAGCATGGCAGGGAGCATAAAGACCAACTGTAAAAAAAAAAAAAGAGCAATTTTAGACATTTGTGCATTATTTTAGGCAAAATGGTTGAACATTCATAAATACAATCAATTGTTATATGATTTAATTGCTTATCATATTTGACCAACAGGTGGCGCTGTGACCAAATTGATGTGATATGGTCAGTGTGGGGTCACAATGACACACACAAAGTTTGGTGTCAATATGCCAATGTCTTGCAGAGATACAGACTCTGAACAATTTTGGCATCATGCCATCAAAGTTGTTGATGCGTTAAATAATAAAAAGTTATGTTAAAGTTATTAACATAAACATGAAGTGCAACTTTGTACAGTTGGTGTCACTAGAGGGATTGAGACTCCAAAATTGCTGTGGATGTTCAGACTCTCCTCTAGGAGTGTGCCAAATTTCACAACTTTTTTACCATACGGTTCTATGGGCTGCCATAGACTTCCAGAGCATCATGATGATGATGATGATGATGATGATGATGATTACAAGAGGTGCCTGTGCACCTTCAGTTCTTGGCCCCTAATAAAATTCAAGCGTGAGGGAAAGAGAGAGCATGGCTGCGTCCGAAATCGCATACTGTGACAGTACCTACTAAATTCAAGTTAGTACCTACTGCTCGGCCACTGATACAGTACATACTGACCAGCATAAGTGGTAACATGTGATCGCGTAGTATCCACAGTGTCCAGTGATACCATACTGCAGAATCTTGGCAGAAGCAGTAAGTCATGTGGGTATTTTTCGCCTACTGTTTTATGAATACTGAGACTTCGGATATAGGCTACTACTTCTTTGGGGTACTGCTTTTCACGTACTGTGTAGTAGGGTATTAGAGATATTCGGACACAGTCCATGTGTGAACGTAGCAAGATCACACGTATCCCACCCCTTAACCAGTGCCATTGTAACGAGATAATCAATGTTATTCACGTCATCTGTCAGTGGTTTTAATGTTATGGCTGATTTGTGCATAATTAAAATTGAATAGAACTGAATTATATTCTGGTGTTCTGGTCACAAACCAAAGTTTACACACCCCTGTTAAAATGGCAGGTTTTTGTGATGAAAAAATAAATCACAGGGCTCTACAGTGTGACCATTTGACTGGCATTTGTGACTGAAAAGTACCTTGTGCAACTGTGAAAAAATATTTATGAGCACCAGTATGAGTGACCTGTCCGGAGTTGTATAATACAATCGGAATAAAAACTACAGGAAGTCCAAAATGCATCTACACCACGCAACAGTTACTTTCACACTGCTTTTCATCACTTCAGTCAAGGTAAAGACGAGAGTAACACTGAACATCATATGCTTCTCTCAACTTCCCAATCTCATAACCGCCATCTTTTATTGATCCTGCAAAATGACCTGAACCTGCAACTGAGACCTGCTCGTGTAGACACAGCGGTAAATTAATAATAATGTTAACGCTACAAGGTGGGTTTTAATTCAAACTTTGTTAAACTTTATTAAATAATTCCTCACTAATCATAATCAAGATTAGCAACTGTTCAGTCTGTACAAATACAGTACGCTGCCGTTCTCCTTCACTCTCTTCACTAACTTGTCCTGGCTCACACGCACAGCGCATTCACTTCATTTAAATGAAATCTTTGCAAATTTATTAAAAATAAAAAACAAAAAAAGCACGTATACATAAGTATTCACAGCCTTTGCCATGACACTCAAAATTGAGCTCAGGTGCATCCTGTTTCCACTGATCATCCTTGAAATGTTTCTACAACTTGATTGGAATCCACCTGTGATAAATACAGTTGATTGGATATGATTTGGAAAGGCACACACCTGTCTATATAAGGTCTCACAGATAACAATGCATGTGAGAGCACAAACCAAGCCATGAAGTCCAAGGAATTGTGTGTAGACCTCCGAGACAGATCTGGGCAAGGGTACAGAAACATTTCTGCAGCATTGAAGGTCCCAATGAGCACAGTGGCCTCCATCATCCGTAAACGGAAGAAGTTTGGAACTACCAGGACTCTTCCTAGAGCTGGCCGCCCGGCCAAACTGAGCGATCGGGGGAGAAGGGCCTTAGTCCTTAGTCTTTAGTCCAAAAACACGATGGTCACTCTGACAGAGCTCCAGCATGTCTCTTTGGAGAGAGGAGAACCTTCCAGAAGAACAACCATCTCTGCAGAACTCCACCAATCAGGCCTGTATGGTAGAGTGGCCAGACAGAAGACACTCCTCAGTAAAAGGCACAGGACAGCCCGCCTGAAGTTTGCCAAAAGGCACCTGAAGCACTCTCAGACGATGAGAAACAAAATTCTCTGGTTTGATGGCCTGAATGGCAAGCGTCATGTCTGGAGGAAACCAGGCACCAATCATCACCTGGCCAATACCATCCCCACAATGTAGCATGGTGGTGGCAGCATCATGCTGTGGGGATGTTTTTCAGCGGCAGGAACTGGGAGACTAGTCAGGATGGAGGGAAAGATGAATGCAGCAATGTACAGAGACATCCTTGATGAAAACCTGCTCCAGAGCGCTCTGGACCTCAGAATGGGGCGAAGGTTCATCTTCCAACAGGACAACGACCTTAAGCACACAGCCAAGATAACAAAGGAGTGGCTACAGGACAACTCTGAATGTCCTTGAGTGGCCCAGCCAGAGCCCAGACTTGAACCCGATTGAACAGCTCTGGAGATATCTGAAAATGGCTGTGCACCAACGCTCCCCATCCAACCTGATGGAGCTTGAGAGGTCCTGCAAAGAAAAATGGGAGAAACTGCCCAAAAATAGGTGTGCCAAGCTTGTAGCATCATACTCAAAAAGACTTGAGGCTGTAATTGGTGCCAAAGGTATTTCAACAAAGTATTGAGCAAAGGCTGTGAATACTTATGTAAATGTGCTTTTTTGTTTTTTTTATTTTTTAATAAATTTGCAAAGATTTCAAACAAACTTCTTTCACGTTGTCATTATGGGGTATTGTTTGTAGAATTTTGAGGAAAATAATGAATTTAATCCATTTTGGAATAAGGCTGTAACATAACAAAATGTAGGAAAAGTGAAGCGCTGTGAATACTTTTCGGATGCACTGTACATAATCAGTCCTGCCCAAAGTGGTCAATGACCTACTACTTGACTAGTGATAGTGGATATGTTTTTGTGTGGATAGTGGATATGTGGTACTCTAGTCTAAACCTTTAAGCACATATGACACCACAGACCATGATATTTTAACAGACAGGCTTGAAAACATAGTTTTCAAGATAACATAGTTAGCATTTGTTAACATTAAGCATGGTATTTCAGACCCAGAAAAACTGCAATATTGTGTACAAGGTTCTGTTTTATTTTCCTTACTGTTCTCCTTTTATATCTAGCACCTAAAGCTGTAATGATTCAGGATAACATATCATATTGTTCGATATAAGCTTCTCAATTCGATATTTCTGGGTATTGAACAATAAATTCAACAGACTGCAGAATAAAGTAAGTTACTGTTTACATTATGTTAGCACTGTTTACATTAGTCAGTACAGTGAGACAGCAACATATCATCACTCCATATCAAAATGAGTGTCCACCATAAGGTATTTAATACACAACATTTTTAACAACAAATGAAGAAATGAACTAGACGTTGGACTACTGATCGGAAGGTTGCGAGTTCAAATCCAAGCCCTGCCAAGCTGTAAAAATTAGATAATTTTAAGTCGCACAGGATAAGGGTGTCTGCCAAAATGCCATAAATGTAAATGTAAAAACTGAGCATTGCTGTGTCCTTCCCAGCACAACATCTTCAGAAATGAACAACTATTTAAGCTTCCATAACTTCGCACCTCAGAGTGATCTCAGGAGACGATGGTTAGTAAACCTTTGTCATGTCCATTTCACAATTATTAGGTGTTCAAGCAGGTGCTGAGACTATATTGTTTTTGCAACATTTTTTAGGGGTTCAAGCACAAAGTGCTGAAACCCTATAGCTGAAACCCTATGTTTTTCACTCAACCAAAATAAAACTTGTTAGATCAATAATGGTTTTTTAAAAAAAGTTGAACTTTTGTTTCATGGCAGGCAAAAACATTTGAAGAAGGCATGGCCACATTTACTGAAATGGCTAGAACTCTTGAAGAGAATTAGATTTTTTTTTTTACCAAACTTGGCACAATCTCAGGTCCCTTGCACAAAATGGCAGAGCTTGGACATTTGGTGGTGCTATAACAGGACAAAAAATTAAATTGGTGCTTGAAATTTCAACTTGAAATCTGGCACAAAGTGTCTTTATCCAGGGTCCCATCAGTGTCTATGAAGACAGTTGTAAATCTTGAAAAACATGGCTACCACTGGTCAATCAATGTTCAGCAGCTATTAGACAAGGTTAATGAAGTCTGATGTTTCTTAAAATTATTGTGTTTTTCTCTTATTTAGGTGCTTAAAGGTTTGAACAATATTAAGTAATATCTTTTTGTTCATGTCCTTAAAGGCCCCAAAGTGCTTGAACCCAGATAACTGCTGCATGCAGTTATTATTATTGTTGTTGTTGTATCAGTACTGACCTTCTTTTCCCAGACCTTGTCCTGCAGTGTAGCCCATTTTCTGAAGCAATGCAAACCCTTTATTCTCACTGCTTAGAGAGCTCTGCAGCGCAGCATCTCGTCTGTTCTGCTCTTGTTCCTTGTAGCTTTTCTGCTGGTTAAGAATATTTTTCTCTTTGTGTAAAGTCCCTCGTCTTAGAGTCTCCTTTAAACGTTTCATCATTGGAATGCCAGGCCGAACGTCCAATCTAAAACATTAGTGATGAACATAATGTATTTTACTGACTCAAGACAGTAAAACCTTTGAGAAACTTACCTAAAACACTACTAAGGCCAGAACAAAAATTTTATTTTTAATTTTACTTGTGTTACTGTGGCTAGGTTAATATCATGGTTAAAAAAGGAAAAGAAAAGAAAAGAAAACAACTAAAACGAACTACCAACCAGCTGATGGTTATTAAATCTAGGGTCGTTTATATCATATTCTTTTTTATATCATAAGCATGGCTCACTCTTTTGTCAAGACTGACTGAAACGCATTTTTTAAATATGTATGATAATTTTGTAAACATATTTTCACCGGTTCAGGTCTTCACTTTCATCCTCAATTACATGTTTAAAACATTATTTATTTGTATAATAATTATTAATGTCATTAAAAAATAAAGTGTTCAATAAAAGGATAAACAATTCTAATCAAAATCTATTATCAACATATTCTAATATTTTATGAACAGGAAAGACTGTAAAATTGACTAAATTTTAAGATGCTGGCCTAAGTAACATTTCTATTCATTTATTTAGTACAGAAATAGCAATAATAGGGTTTAGAAAGTCAACCTCCATTATTTTCCAAAATTATACTTAATCCTACAATTCAGTATGGACAGATTGAGTAATAATCACCATAGAAAACCAACTAAAACAACATTTATATTTTATAAATGTTAAAGTACATTTAAAAATTTTATAATGTATTTCTTGCAATAGTATCACAGGAATAAAAAATACACATCGATATCTCTAAAAAAATTATACAACCGATAGCTCCGGATCACAACCACCATGATGTATTATACTGTAGCTTATATAGTTTCACAACCACATAGTGATGGTTAAAACAATTAAAGAGCTCTGTTCCTGATTAAAATTACTGCAATATTACTACATATATTTTCATTCTCATTCTAATTTTGTTCATTCGAAGTACTCTGCGAATTGAACTGAATCGAAACGTGAAGACAGTATCGTGAACTGAATCGAAACGTGAAGACAGTATCGTGAACTGAACCGAAACGTGAAGACAGTATCGTGAACTGAACCGAAAGGTGAAGACAGTATCGTGAACTGAATCGAAACGTGAAGACAGTATCGTGAACTGAATCGAAACATGACCGGAGCATATCGTTACACCTCTCGTAGCTAAAAACAATGCTTTTCAAATGACTGTAAGATTAATAGATACGTAGAGATCATTAAACATCCACAAGAATATGGCACAACTCACGAGGGGTTCAGAAAAGCATCAGACATATAATCCTCTTCATGCTCAGACATTCTTTCAGATTACCTAAACGGCGTTACGCACACAAATTGTTTTTACTTCCGGGTAATGCTCGCTAGGACTTTAGCAAAATAAAAGTCTTTCATCAAAAAGAATAATATAAACAAAATGCAAATAAATAAATAAATAAATAAATAAATGTATTCAAAGTGCATGGTCTCCAATATTTTATGTAACTAAAACGTATCAAAATGACCAATTAAGTTCTCCAATTTCCATAAACATGTTTTATTTTTATTAAGATTTTTTAAATCCATAAAACTATTCCAGTTAAATGGGAATTCACTAAGTAAATTGATTCTGTTCATAATAGAATTAATATAATTTTTCACACGGTGTATGACTTATTTCAAGCAGTCACAAAATGTGCTGTAATATTTTGAAATGGCACAGATTCGTACAGATTGGGTAGAGTCGTAAAGCATTAAAAATGTGTGCACATGCACAACATTGGCATGTACTGGTTGTGCAAATCGGGCATGGGGCGCAGATTAGGTAACCACAGCCACTTTGGACACCACAGTGGCTTTTGCTGCATTCGACCTGAAGTTGTAACTTGCAATTCCCAACCTTCAATTAGTAAAAGCCATGGGCTTAACCCATGATGGTGTCCAGGGCACAGGTCAAGCAAGTAGACCATTTGAATATGCCTGGGCCGACCCAGATCATTTCGCTAACTTTTATGCTGAGTTCCGTCCATTTTTGCAGCAAAGAACTTGAGGGAAACAGAATATTTCACATGTGGCTAAGACTAAACAGCATGCCCATGAATGCTCTAGATTATTTTAAAGATATAGTAATTCCAATAAACCCTCTTGTACCTGACGTGGCTTCTATTCTCACCGCTATTCCTCATACACACACACACACATTTCATGGTAGTTGATTTATGTAACACTTTTTTCAGCATCCCTGTATCTGAGCAGAAAGCCTATATTTGCTTTTATTTAAAAAAACAAACAAAACAACAATACACATGGACACATCTTCCAAATGGACTACATTCTTTTATCAGCTAAAAGACATGAGCTCTGCGCAGAGGGTTCTCTAAAACTCTTGACCCACCTGGCTCAGTGCGGTTTCAAGGCCTTCCTAACTAAACTTCAGCTCTGTCAGACATTGATCCAATATCTGGGCTTTCATATCTCTCAGGGACAGCACTGTCTAACCAGCGACCGAGTGCACGCTATTGTCGAGGTCACACCTCCAGTCACACAAAGAGGTATGCTGAGTTTTCTGGGACTTATAAAGATTTGTCATCAGTTCATTTCTGACTGCTCACACCACGACAAAATTCTCAGACACTATTGTCTCAAGGACTCACCACAGAACATTTAATGGACTAAGGAGATGATGAACTCTTTCTAGTTATCTAAAACAGGCATTAAGCTGGCTCTGGGAATCCCGGACTACTCATCTCTGTTCCACCTGTATGTTTCCAAAGATGGGAACACTGCAGTGGGGGTCCTGGCCCAGGAACACGGTGGTAGCTATCATCCAGTAGCATATCCTTCCAAATCTCTAGAACCTGTAAAACGAGGTATGCCTGCCTGTTTAAGGGCTGTTGCTGCATCCGCTCTCATGGTCACAGACGCTGAAAAATTGGCTCTTTCACACCCACTTACAGTGAGGGAAAAAAGTATTTGATCCCCTGCTGATTTTGTATGTTTGCCCACTGACAATGAAATGATCATTCTATAATTTTAATGGTAGATTTATTTGAACAGTGAGAGACAGAATAACAACAAAAAAATCCAGAAAAACGCATGTCAAAAATGTTATAAATTGATTTGCATTTTAATGAGGGAAATATGTATTTGACCCCTCTGCAAAACATGACTTAGTTGGCAAAACCCTTGTTGGCAATCACAGAGGTCAGACGTTTCTTGTAGTTGGCCACCAGGTTTGCACACATCTCAGGAGGGATTTTGTCCCACTCCTCTTTGCAGATCTTCTCCAAGTCATTAAGGTTTCGAGGCTGACGTTTGGCAACTCAAACCTTCAGCTCCCTCCACAGATTTTCTATGGGATTAAGGTCTGGAGACTGGCTAGGCCACTCCAGGACCTTAATGTGCTTCTTCTTGAGCCACTCCTTTGTTGCCTTGGCCGTGTGTTTTGGGTCATTGTCATGCTGGAATACCATCCACGACCCATTTTCAATGCCCTGGCTTAGGGAAGGAGGTTCTCACCCTGGATTTGACGGTACATGGCCCCGTCCATCGTCCCTTTGATGCGGTGAAGTTGTCCTGTCCCCTTAGCAGAAAAACACCACCAAAGCATAATGTTTCCACCTCCATGTTTGACGGTGGGGATGGTGTTCTTGGGGTCATAGGCAGCATTCCTCCTCCTCCAAACACGGCGAGTTGAGTTGATGCCAAAGAGCTCCATTTTGGTCTCATCTGACCACAACACTTTCACCCAGTTGTCCCTGAATCATTCTGATGTTCATTGGAAAACTTCAGATGGGCATGTATATGTGCTTTCTTGAGCAGGGGGACCTTGCGGGCGCTGCAGGATTTTAGTCCTACACGGCGTAGTGTGTTACCAATTGTTTTCTTGGTGACTATGGTCCCAGCTGCCTTGAGATCATTGACAAGATCCTCCCGTGTAGTTCTGGGCTGATTCCTCATTGTTCTCATGATCATTGCAACTCCACGAGGTGAGATCTTGCGTGGAGCCCCAGGCCGAGGGAGATTGACAGTTCTTTTGTGTTTCTTCCGTTTGCGAATAATCGCACCAACTGTTGTCACCTTCTCACCAAGCTGCTTGGCAATGGTCTTGTAGCCCATTCCAGACTTGTGTAGGTCTACAATCTTGTCCCTGACATCCTTGGAGAGCTCTTTGGTCTTGGCCATGGTGGAGAGTTTGGAATCTCATTGATTGATTGCTTCTGTGGACAGGTGTCTTCTATACAGGTAACAAGCTGAGATTAGGAGCACTCCCTTTAAGAGTGTGCTCCTAATCTCAGCTCGTCACCTGTATAAAAGACACCTGGGAGCCAGAAATCTTTCTGATTGAGAGGGAGTCAAATACTTATTTCCCTCATTAAAATGCTAATCAATTTATAACATTTTTGACATGTGTTTTTCTGGATTTTCTTGTTGTTATTCTGTCTCTCACTGTTCAAATAAATCCACCATTAAAATTATAGACTGATCATTTCTTTGTCAGTGGGCAAACGTACAAAATCAGCAGGGGATCAAATACTTTTTTCCCTCACTGTACATTGAACACATCTCATCAGGTCTTATCTATCCTGAATAATATTCACACACAACACATGACTGCACAGCGTAGATCAGGATATGAAGCTATCCTTTGTGCCACACAAATCCTAACCATTAAATCTGTAACCATTACTAACAGCCCTGCAGTCTTGCGCCACAGACTCCTACGTACCTGCTCAGAGGAGCCCGCACCTGAAGCTTGATTGGAACATGACAGTTTGACCTACATACATGACTCCTCATCACTCCACTCTGATCTGTAACAACATCCCCTGGAAGGAGGGAACGAGGTATATGTCGATGGATCATGTTCTAAACCTAATGACTCAACATTCTTATGTGGCTATTCTGTGTGTTCATTACCAAATATTGTTAATAAGGCTCACTCTATCCCATTTAATTCTGCTCAGGCTGTGGAACTTGTTGCTCTCACGTGTGCTTGTCATCTCTTTAAGGGTAAGACTGTTACTATTCACACTGATTCACGTTATGCTTTTGGTATCGCACATGATTTTGGTAAGATATGGCATGCTTTTGGTTTTCGTGCCGCTGATGGTAAACCCATATCGCATGTCACGCTCATTTCTGATCTTTTAGAAGCCTCACTTTTACCTGACAGGCTTGCTAATGTTAAGGTTAAAGGTCATGATTCCTCTAACACAGAACAGACCCCTGGTAATTCACTTGCTGATGAAGTAGCTAGGTGGGCCTCAAAAGAGGGCGATAACATCAAGGTTTTGTATTCGAGACACTCACAAAACTGTTAAATTATTCATCAATGCATGTTTAACATGCACAAGAGTAAATGTACAAGGGAAAACCACCAAACATGATGCATTACCACCACCTAGTGGTCCTTTTCAGGCACTACAAATTGAATTCACACACATGCCACCTATCAGAGGTCTCAAATATCTTCTAGTTATTGTGGATAAATTCTCTGAATAGGTAGAAGCCTTTCCATGCTCAAAGGAAACCAATACCATCGTTAAAATTCTCGCAAAAGAAATATTCCCACGGTATGGTATCCCCCAAACTATTGATAGTGACAATGGGACACCTTTTCTTTCCAAGGTAACAGAGAAACTGTGCAGGTATCTAAACATTGATTGGCGTTTTCATATTTCATATCATCCCCAGAGCTCAGAGATTGTGGAAAGAAAAAATCACACCATTAAGGAATGCCTTACTAAGAGGGTTTTAGAGAACACCAAGTAATTCGGTCGATTTACCTGCCGTCCTATGCGAACTTTGCGTGACTCCTAATAAGAAAACTAAACTGTCTCTTTTTGAGATCATTATGGGCAGACCATTTCCCACTTCATGGACTAAGGGTAACCCAGGTGTTTGCTTTACAGGTGATCTGGACGTGATTGTATTAGACATACTTATGCAGAGTCTGTTAATTCCGTGCTATTTTGATCCTTTGTCATTGCGCGGCTTTAAAAGGTGACTGTGGTTTAGGGTAATTAATACTTGGAAGTAGTGTATTCTGTAGTGTGTGTACTCTCAGGTCGTTTAAGGTAATTAATACTTGGAAGTACTGGATTCTATAGTGTGTGTACTCTCAGGCATCTGTCGATTTCATGTCAGCCCGAACCAAGAATGTCCCTAGATATTGGTTCTGTCATTTTTTTGGACATAGTCCTAGTTGTTCTCGCTGTGATCCAGATAGAGAAACTCAAGCCTTGCTCTTCTGCCATGACCCGCCTCAACGTGTACATGCTCATACTAATGGTGTCACACATCCACGCACACACACTTACACCCTCACAATGGTGTGGAGGTCATTTGGCCTGCTTGTTTTTACTAGTAATTGCGCAAAACCTTGGACATGCACAATGACTCATGTTGGATCTGCCATCACACAGGATCATATCAGTGTTCTTCTATGCCACTGCACAACATCAACCAATACGCAGAATGACTCTCGCATATTTCCCATTCCCATAGTCTTGATACTACATCTCACTGCCACTGTTAGGGCTGGCGCACCTTTAAATTAAGCCATACCTGGCTGTAAACATACTGATAATCTGTGTTGGGATCTTCCCGGCATGTCCTGTTACCACAAGTATCATGGAGTACATCTCAGGTCTTTGGTGTACCCTGGCAAATAGATGATATGTGCATCTGCACCAATAGTACCAACTCTACTCTAGTGTTGGGGCACTATGTCTGCCAGACCTATGTATACGTGCAACACACTTCTCAGGGTTTAGCACCCAGATGTTCCATTATTGGCAATTAATTCCCTCTTAATGGTAAGTGCCCATTCATCAAACTGTATAGCACTAATACGGTGTTATGGGTATGTGGTCAGAGAGCCTTTATGTAAATCCTGAGTTATTTCCTTTGGACAGGATGTTGTTATCCTGCTTTCGTGATATCCAGTGATTCTATTCATAACACGGATCCCTGGGCCCCTCCCTCACATAGGATAACAAAATATGGTGTCCCTAGCAAACAGCTACTTTAAATAAGATCAGTGGTTTCTCTCTTTGGCTAATGACACTGAGGCGGAATTAACCCTAATCAATAACGCACTGAAGGCCCTTCAGGAGGTCATGGTTCAAAATAGGTTGGTCCTAGACCTATTCACTGCCGAGAGTGGAGGTGTCTGTAAAATGTGTTGTTAAAACTTGTTGTTTCTACAGCCCAGAGAACTCACATAATATAATTAACATCATACATCACATGAAACAGGCTGTAATGATTCCTCCTGAGGTGGATGATTCCTGGTTTTCCTGGTTCTCATCCCTGTGGGGGGATGGGGTTATTGGGTAATGCACTCTGTTGTGCCTGTCTTTTCTGATCGTTCTCCTAGTATTGCTGTTCCTCCCATGTTTTCTAAAATATTTCATGTCTGTGCTGCACGTGCTTTCCGTGACTAGTAATTATGCCCTGATTGTCGAGCAGGACACTGCTCTTTAGTGTCCACAGAGAGCATGCACAGGTCCCTTTTGGGGCCTAAGAGGGCAATGATAAGTTTCAGGCATAATCTGTCTCAATTCTGAAGGTCTCTAGTTTGTGTCATGATGTACCGGAACAAAATTGTTTTGTGTTCTTGGTATGTGTTGTTTTGAGCATTCCTAATCACCCCGCCTTTCACCCTGCCCTCACCCTCTCTCTCTCTGAGCTCTTCTTCTTCTCTTATTATCTGGTAGACTAGACATTTTTAGTTCTTACATCACTAGAACCTATGTAATAGATGTTTTGATTTTATCTGTGACCTGTTCCAATTGAAATTTTTCATTCTTTATCAATGTTTCTGTGTGTTACTATGCTTTTTGTATCATTAAACTAAGAAGCTTTCACTGAACGATGGTGTCGGGGTGACTTCTTGTCGGCGTGAGCTCGGCTGAGAGGAATCAGCCAGTGCAGGGTCCAAATTCTGGTTCTGTTACTGGTATTGAACAAGAACTTAAGACCATTCTAAGAATAAAAATATCTTTTGTAACACGCTTTCTGTGTAGGAAAATTACTACACGTTTTATCATAGGTAATACATGCAAACTGTTGAGTCATTGAGGATTTATTTGTGTCTTTGTATTTAAAATAAGTGATGCATTCGTAATGATATCATATCACAGCAAACCTGTGACTACATTTCCCATCCTGCACTGCGGCCTACAAACATGGGTACCATGGACTACACTTCCCACACACGTTTACCTTCTCCGGAATTCTAATCACACACACTTGTTGCCAATCTCACACTCACTCACTCCGCTATATAAAAGACTTTTTGAACACCATGGCTTTGCAAAGTATTGAGTGTTCTCACCTGACCAAGCGTTTGTACCTGTTTCCTCATTTTGGTTTAGGTTCATTGATCTTGCTTCTTGTACTTCGTTGACGATTCTTGCCTTGCCTCGTTCATGCGTGTTTACAGATCGCCTGACCTATTTCCTGTTTCTTGACTATGCTATTGTCTCATGATTTGGATTTGTCTGCCTGCCTGCCTCTCTTTATTAAAAGCTCTTATCTGCACTTGCATCGTCCTCACCTTCATAACGTTTAATACGTGACATGACATACTGTATATTATCAACTATGCTGTATGTGTGTTATGTTAACCATCCATGAAAATCCATTTGGTACTGTCATAAAAATATTGCATGGGAGTTCATTCCAATACCAGGTATGAAAACAAGCACCCAACACCCAGCTAATTAACGTATGAAAGGCAGTATTAATAAGACAGCCATCATTGACATACAGACATTGCAAATCCCTGTAAATGTCTAAATGTAAGGCTTTTTAAGGAAGTGTACTGTTCTGTGTCACCTGGTCTGTTCTTTTTCCACATACGTCCAAGGTGCATTCCAAGTTCTGAGGGAGTTTACTAGGTTTGCATTTTACTGGTTTGAGCATTTTTATGCAGTAGGAATTAATATTTCTACTGTTATAAATTTAAGATATCCTGAATTGTTTTTTGTACTGGTAAAAAAATTGTCTTGTAGGTTTGAGAATCAACATTACATGTAATGCATTATATGATTGTCCACCTTTCTAGAAGGATTACTTCTTTGTAAATGTTCAAATCTCTCAAAGCCCATGCACAATTAACAAATGAATGGGTACAGGACTTGTAGCTCTACAAGATACCATAATGTGATAACATAGTGGTTCAAAGCCATTACAGTGATTTAAATAATGTTTTCCTTAATGTGTTACTGACAGTTAAAATAAAATCTGTTTCAATATCTAAGCATGTACAGTATATTTAAGCTTTAAATAAGCATATATTGTATACTATGGAAGTATTTTCTGTACTATTTTTAAATTGAAATTTTTGAGTTTTCTATTTGTGTATGCATAAATTGTGAGATGATTCAAATGAAAATGCTAATCGCATATTATTTTTTGCATTTTCATTTATATGACCGTATAATATCTGCTATGGAAGTGTTTTATGGACAATTTTCAGAACTAATTGCAAATTGTATTTGCAGTTACGTTTTCTATTTGTAAATGCATTAATTGTGACATGATTCAAATAAAAATGCAAATCGCTTATTACCGTTTGCATTTTCATTTACACAAACGTACAATGTCTGCCAAATTTCAAATGGAAAAGCAAATTCTCTTTGCATTTCCAATACTTTGAACAGAAACCTGTCAATCAGTGTTGGGGGTGGGAGTATACTATGAGGTGTTTGCATTTGGAAGTGACATCAGTCACAGTCGACGGCCAAGAAGGACAATGTACTGGAGAGACAATTGTGCCGATGCTTCACTGATGCTTCATTGTGGCGAAAAGGTCATCCTCAATTTTGGGTCAGAAAACAAGATGAGTGACAGTCGCATTTGGATGCATTTTAATAATCTTAAAATAAAGGCAGAATGTAGAATTTGTAAGGTAAAAACATATCGAGCAGGGTCTGCTAACAACCATCATAGGGATATTAGAATTGTACATAGAAGTTTGCACATTGTAATTGATTTTTTATTTGTTATATGACACACCATGTTCAGTTTTGAGTGTGATTTGTCTGGAATGGTTTGTGAACTTCTCCGGACATCAGAGGCAACAGGCCCACTGTACTAACGGTCAGCCCCACGGCAGCGCAGAGTGCTCGTAGAGCTCCAGGAAGGCCTTCAGTTCGTCCTGTGGACACATCTTCGTGAGCACGATGTGGGCCG
The DNA here is from genome assembly GCF_023375685.1 of Ictalurus furcatus. Classification (NCBI taxonomy): domain Eukaryota; kingdom Metazoa; phylum Chordata; class Actinopteri; order Siluriformes; family Ictaluridae; genus Ictalurus; species Ictalurus furcatus. The sequence goes on along the minus strand of NC_071257.1, from coordinate 8,915,212 downwards.
GGAAGGCCGCTGCTGCTGGGGCAGCTGCCAGCACTCCCACCTGCTGTACTAGGTCCTGAAGCACCTGCCGATCCTCGGCCCGGGTGTCAAGGAGGTCCTTTATGTGCTGCTCCTGTTCGCGGCACAGCTGCACCAAGGCCTGATGCTGGTTCTGGTGCAGGGTGGCAAGGGTCCGGACAAGTTCGGCCAGCGGTGAAGACTCCATGGCGCCTCCTTCTCCTCCCAGGTTTCGGCATCAGTGTGACACCTTTTAAAGTCAGGCAAGGAGAAGGATAACAGAGGCAGACACTCTGGTGCTTTATTCCTTTATGTTTATTTGTAAACATTCCCCTCAGGTATGCCCTCCTTACCACTCGCCTTCTCCTGCTCTGCCCTCCATTCACAAATCAGCGCTTGTCCACGCCCCTGCCTCTACAGATGGTTTATCAGCACAAGATTGAAATCATCCAACTTTGTCAAATGTTGTACGTAAATATTTGTTGATATTGGTGTAATAACTTTTAAAAATTACATATACAGTTGGGGAACTAACTAGTGAATGCATCAACATTTTTTTCAGTAAATATATTTCCAATGAGGCTATTCGCATGAAATCTTCACTACCATGCGATGATAAACAGCCCCACACCATGATGCTTCCACCTCCAAACTTCAATGTTGGTATAGTTTTTTAAGGGTGATGTGCAGTGCCATTTCTTCTCCAAACATGGTGTGTAGTATGACAGCCAAATAGTTCAATTTTGCTCTTGTCTGACCAGACTACACTCTCCCAGTATTTCATAGGCTTGTCCAAATGAGTTGTAGCAAACTCTAAATGAGCTTTGGCATGCCTTTTCTTTAGTAATGGAGTCTTACAGGGTTAGCGTGAGCAGTGGAGTGCATTGCCTATTGTGTTCTCTGTGATGATGGCACCTGCTGCCTCCAAGTGTTTCTGGAGCTCTTTCCAAGTGGTCCTTGGCTCTTGGGCTACTCTTCTGACTATTCTTCTGACTCCCTGGTCAGAAATCTTGCGAGTTGCTCCTGTGCGTAGCCAGTTGATGACGGAGTGATGTTGTTTCCATTTGCAGTTAATGGCCCCAATGGTACTTATTGGAAGATTCAGAAGTTTTTAAATATATCTGTAACCGATTCTATCAATATGTTTTGCAACAATAAGGTTCCGAAGGTCTTGAGAGAGCTCTTTGCTTTTACCCATCATGAGATGTTTCTTGCTTGACCCCTTGGTAACGAAAAGCCTTTTTATAGACCATCAATTTACTAACCCAACTGATATTAATTTGAACAGATAGGAAGTATAATTACTTATGTATTTCAGCTGGTGTATGCGAGTTCGGTGCAGTATGATTCTATTCCCACCCTGATTGTAAAACAAAACATTATTGGTTACAGTGAGAACATCCTACGATTGGTCAGTGCAATGTGGCCATTATCCGATTGGCTTGAGTAGACTGTGGGCGGTGTCTACCTATTTGTGGATTTATGTGCACTCTTGACATGAGAACTGCTTCAAAACTAGTGATGTAAAGTTCAGATCATTATACTGACTCGGATCTTTGAATCTCGTTCAGCAAAATGAAAGAATCTTTTTTTCGAGTCATTTCGTTCATTTCAGCAGAATATAATTAAAATGTTACATGTTAAATTCCCCAACACATCTGGTACTTAATAAACTATAAAATAAACTATAGGCTAATGCAACCAAGGCTGAATTATGAGAAACATAAATTATTAATTAAAAGCTTAGCTGGGTCTTCGGGCTATGCAGTCGGTTAGTTCACCTCACCTCCCGATCCAAATCTTCTTTCTTTTGTCACGTCACATTTGTCACATCTGTTCTCCAGAAACAGAAATGATTAGTTCACGGCTCGAGTCTTCGGGTCCGAGTCATTCGTTCATCCCCTTTCCGGTATTGCATGGTGCATTGCCTATGTGGCAGTCACCGGAAGAACGAACGACTCGAACCCGATGACGCGAGACGTGAGCTAATCATTTCTGTTTCTGGTATTGCGTGGTGCTTTGCCTATGAAAAACGAACGACTTCACCGGAAGAACGAACGACTCAAACCTGAAGACTCAAGACGTGACCTAATCATTTCTGTTTCCAGTACAGAACCTATGCGGATGTTTCAGCACATACCCGCCCAAAAATGAACAAATCACTCTCTGAGACAACTTCATTTTGAACTAATCATTCATGAACGACACATCACTATTCAAAACCCACAAATGTGTGCAGCAATCAACAAATGCACAGGACGATTCACAAATGAATGCCAGGCAGAGTTTGTGAGATGAAAACATATTTGTAAAAAAAAAAAAAAATTATTCACAAATCTCATTTTAGTTATTTGTGAATTTAATTCATTTTTTTGTGAAACTCCTAGCATATATTTGCAGATCTCATTCTATTTATTTGTGAATATGTTTAATTTTTGTGAATTTTGCTACAATTATTTGTGGATCATAATCGATTTATTTGGAAATATGCAACAATTCTAACACAGTACTAGTAATAGTAAAATTTTGACTGTGCTAATAGAATCATCCATTTTTAAACCAGTCTGACTGTTTGTTAGTGTCTGTTGGTGTTCGTTGGTGGCTGCTGGTGTTTGCTGGTGTGTGTTGGTGTCTGTTGGTGTTTGTTGGTGTGAACATTGCAGTCATGTTTCCCAACATTCTAAATCGAACGGCCAACTTTTAAAAGTGGGTGATTGTCGGCGTTGTTCGGCGCCTGTCGATGCAGTGGGAACCAGGCTTAAGATCTATAAATCTCTAACTTTACAAGGGCCAATAAAATACAGAAATATCAAGGTCGTAAATGAGAGAAATGACGGCCCTTTTTTATGCTCTTTAAATGAACCGATGGCAGCGTTTCATAAAATCATCGCGTGAATTGAAGGGGGCGGAGCTTCCAGAGGTGCTTGGAATGTTGGGGGAAAGCAGTATCAGTGGTCGGATGGACTGAACGCCGTCAGGACGGTGGAGGGATTGGCTTTAACCTAGCGCTTTAAACAGAACCATAACAATATCCAGTTTCTATGTTAGTAAACTACTTGGATTTCGTCTACTAATCTTAAAGGTAAGGTGATTTTTCATGTAGCAAATTTCTAGCTAGAGGCAGCATCCAGTTACGAGCAAGTGTTTAGATTAGCTTTGTGTTTCTGTTGCATCCAGGGTAAGGATTTTGTCTGGGATAAACCAACAAAATACAAGCAGAATGAACGTTTCCGATTCTGTTGGAAAACTATCTTTCGTTGTCTTTAAATATGCATTTTTTTTCTTTCGCATAACATAGGCTAGCCTACTTTTTGTGATGCTCTAAGTAGGCTACGTTATTTGAGTGTGTCGCTTTCTCTCTCTATATAAAAGGAGAGAACCATTGTGTTTGAGCTTTTATGTTACTAGCATTTCTGACAAGTCATTAAAAATGGATTTATATGCTTACGACCGAGTCTACGATTGGACATTGACCAGGTCCATATTTGTCGTAGGCTAATAGAAAGAAACAGGCCTTTTACCTTTTTGTTAGTGGGCTCCTGTTCTCACCGAAATGTTTTTTTTTCTTTCTTCATTCATGCTTCACACATGACGATGCAGCCAAACCAAATACCGTGAAATAGATTCCAGGAACTATTACTTTTTTCGAACTGAAAAAAAAAGAAATTGGAAAAATATATTTATTGTTTCTCTCCGAGGCCGTTGAAGTGACCCCTGTTACATGGACTGTAGTATTTCATAACGTAAATGTTCTGGCGATATTAGCTTCGCAGTACTGATACACCGAAAGGTTGCAATATGTAAGTGACAGACCACTAGTAATTGTATCCTACCTGATTTGACACAAATGTTTCTCTTGGGTTTTGATGACTCATGTCATTCGCATGATCTAACAACGCCAATCATTTTGATCAACATAATGGAGGCCACCTTTAAATATGTTTAGCCACATCAAATGGAGGGCACAATCCAATTAAATGCTATGTAGTAGGGGTGTAACGATGCACTCCGGCCTTGATTCAATTCACAAAATGTTTTAAGCAAAATTTGAATGAAAAAATTAAGACTGAAAAGACTGATTTTTTAAAATTTATTTCTGAATCATAAACAGTGCAAAACAATGTGCATTGTTGTCTGTATAGCACTAAATAAAAAAAAATGCTATGAACAAAGGTGTACAAAAATGTAATACAGGTTCACTGTACCTTAAAAATAAATGTATAATTTCTCCCAGAAGTTATATATAATTAATTAATTAATTGTATTTATTTATTTATTTATTTTAATATTTATTTATTTACTTATTTTATAGTATTAATGCATAATTTTTTATGGATGCACAAAAAGCACCAAATTAAACTACAGTCCTAAATGAATAATAAAAACTCCCTTTCACTGCACCTTGTGGTTTATTACTGACTGCCTTTAGGAATATTATTTTACTTGTGTTTAGTTTTGATCATAGTGGTTTAATTAACATTACAGATCTTACTCATGCTCCCACTGTGTATCAGCGCGTCTACACTGCACGTGATCAGCAACCTGGCCTCGTTACTAATACATCACTTCCGTTATAATAAACAACAGAAGTTATACTGCAAGCATGCAAAAATACAGCATATAATGACAATAAACTTAAATTAAACTAAACCTTTTAAGCAGCTTGCACTAGTTTCCCCTACCCCTTACACACAGTGGAGCATTTTGGATACAAACATAAGTTTGTGCTCTTGCAGCACTGTTTGATCTCCGCAGTGTTTAATATAAAATGCGCCCCTGCCTTAGAGGACTTTCTTCCTCAGTCATGTGACTATTTCGACTCGGTCTGATGGTGACAGGTCATGTTGGGAATAAAAGGTAACTCCGACATAAACAGTAAATTGAAGAAAGTCATTGTCTGTGACTCTGGGTGTCTGCTAATGCTAGCGTGCCTATGACGTCATGCGCCGTCGACTAGGAAACGGCTTATGATTCTGGTTAGTAAAAACACCCCGCTAGTGATATTTGAGATAATATTACCTTTCTAAAATTCATACACTAGACCAGGGGTGGGCAGTCTTATCCGGAAAGGGCCGGTGTGGGTGCAGGTTTTCATTCCAACCAAGCAGAAGCCACACCTGAATCTATTGAAAGCCAAGATCAACTGATTAAACAGGTGGAATCAGGTGTGCCTCCTGCTTGGTTGGAATGAAAACCTGCACCCACACTGGCCCTTTCCGGATAAGATTGCCCACCCCTGCACTAGACGGTAGAGTACACAGTGCATAGTGTAAGCGTACAGTACTTCATTTGGGACAAAACTTTAGTATTTACTCTCCGAAGCATTTTTGGAAGAGAAGTAGCGTAATGAGTAAATCTTCCCCCTGACACACGCAGACCAACTAATCGATAGTGAGATTTGTTGACAACGATTTTCTTAATTGATCATTATCGATTTTATTGATTAGTTGTTGCAGCTCTAGTAAATATGCTCAACTAATAGAGGTGGGATTTTTTTTTTCTAATGAAAGCGTGCATTTCTTTGTGATTTTCAAATAATCGAAGGAAACAAACTATTAAACTATATACAGTGAGGGGAAAAAAGTATTTGATCCCCTGCTGATTTTGTACATTTGCCCACTGACAAAGAAATGATCAGTCTATAATTTTAATGGTAGATTTATTTGAACAGTGAGAGACAGAATAACAACAAGAAAATCCAGAAAAACGCATGTCAAAAATGTTATAAATTGATTTGCATTTTAATGAGGGAAATAAGTATTTGACTCCCTCTCAATCAGAAAGATTTCTGGCTCCCAGGTGTCTTTTATACAGGTAATGAGCTGAGATTAGGAGCACACTCTTAAAGGGAGTGCTCCTAATCTCAGCTTGTTACCTGTATAAAAGACACCTGTCCACAGAAGCAAGCAATCAATCAGATTCCAAACTCTCCACCATGGCCAAGACCAAAGAGCTCTCCAAGGATGTCAGGGACAAGATTGTAGACCTACACAAGTCTGGAATGGGCTACAAGACCATTGCCAAGCAACTTGGTGAGAAGGTGACAACAGTTGGTGCGATTATTCGCAAACGGAAGAGACACAAAAGAACTGTCAATCTCCCTCGGCCTGGGGCTCCATGCAAGATCTCACCTCATGGAGTTGCAGTGATCATGAGAACAGTGAGGAATCAGCCCAGAACTACACGGGAGGATCTTGTCAATGATCTCAAGGCAGCTGGGACCATAGTCACCAAGAAAACAATTGGTAACACACTACGCCGTGAAGGACTAAAATCCTGCAGCGCCCGCAAGGTCCCCCTGCTCAAGAAAGCACATATACATGCCTGTCTGAAGTTTTCCAATGAACATCTGAATGATTCAGAGGACAACTGGGTGAAAGTGTTGTGGTCAGATGAGACCAAAATGGAGCTCTTTGGCATCAACTCAACTCGCTGTGTTTGGAGGAGGAGGAATGCTGCCTATGACCCCAAGAACACCATCCCCACCATCAAACAAGGAGGTGGAAACGTTATGCTTTGGGGGTGTTTTTCTGCTAAGGGGACAGGACAATTTCACTGCATCAAAGGGATGATGGATGGGGCCATGTACCGTCAAATCTTGGGTGAGAACCTCCATCCCTCAGCCAGGGCATTGAAAATGGGTCGTGGATGGATATTCCAGCATGACAATGACCCAAAACACACGGCCAAGGCAACAAAGGAGTGGCTCAAGAAGAAGCACATTAAGGTCCTGGAGTGGCCTAGCCAGTCTCCAGATCTTAATCCCATAGAAAATCTGTGGAGGGAGCTGAAGGTTCGAGTTGCCAAACGTCAGCCTTGAAACCTTAATGACTTGGAGAAGATCTGCAAAGAGGAGTGGGACAAAATCCCTCCTGAGATGTGTGCAAACCTGGTGGCCAACTACAAGAAACGTCTGACCTCTGTGATTGCCAACAAGGGTTTTGCCACCAAGTACTAAGTCATGTTTTGCAGAGGGGTCAAATACATTTTTCCCTCATTAAAATGCAAATCAATTTATAACATTTTTGACATGCGTTTTTCTGGATTTTTTTTTTGTTATTCTGTCTCTCACTGTTCAAATAAATCTACCATTAAAATTATAGAGTGATCATTTCTTTGTCAGTGGGCAAACGTACAAAATCAGCAGGGGATCAAATACTTTTTTCCCTCACTGTAAACTATGGTCCTACTTGAGCAGAGATCATATGTTGCTGCAAAGTGCAGACTTCAGTTCAGCAACTACCTTTTTATGACATGTTTTGTACATGTTGCGCAGAGCAGTTTGGGAAAAATATGGTTACAGTGTATCTTCTGGTGAGAGTTTTAACAAGGTGTTTAAGCCACTGCGCTCCACTGTAGCTATGGGAGCCATATCTTTCACCATGTAGTAACAAATTGGCATCTTTCCATCTTCTTGAATCCTTTTCATAGGGTGTAACATTTTTTAAATGCTTGTGTTATCGACACCTGCTTTGTGGAGGCACTTGTTGCTGGGCGCTTGTCAGTCTCTCTTTTTTTCAGCCATCACAACAATCACAACGTGATTGTGCTGCAAGTGTTGAAACAGGTTGCTGGTATTACCTTTGGTCGCTGAAACGGTTTTTCTGCAATGTTTACATTTGACGTTATTTTGTTCGGTGTCTTCTTTACTGAAGCAAAAATGTGTCCAAACGACGGGTACTGCATTGTTCTTTGGTACAAGCTGCTCTTGTTGCTCAGTTGACTCGGTGTTAGAGTCCGCCTCCATGTTGCTTCCATGCCGCTGACTGGACGGGGCGGAATCACGTGACTACACACGCAGTAGTATGTTTTTAAGGGGAAAGTAGCGGCAGGATTTAAAAAATGAAATAACCGACAAGGGGAAATTACGTCGGTTAGAGGTTCTGAATTTCGGTTTCGATTACTATTTGATTAACCGTCCAGCCCTACTCTCAATAGTGCCAAACAAATCTGCGCTGTCAACCTGTTTGAATGGGTTTAAGCGGCACAGACAGCAGCAGTGACTATATTTGCAGCAATTTTCCGTAAATATTAACGCATAATGTGCATTGATTACTACGTTGACTACATTTTTAGTAGAGCGATTCCAGCATTATGAATGTGACATTTACAGTCAAAACTTGAAAAATAAATGTTCAGAGAATGTATTTATCATCAGTATATGGAACCATCTTTTTATATTTCCTAACCCCCTGACGATAGTGTCCAGACATCAAATATCAGTTTGTACACATGTTTTCTATTGTAGACAAGGGAAGTATATCAGCATGTGAGAAAAAAGGACACAAGTTTTTGGAGACAATATACTTTGTAGGAATTCTGTGGATTCACAAACCATATGCATTAATACAAACTGAATGGAGAAGGGTTGGCTCTCCATAGAACATAAAGTATTTATTTTATTTTAATTTTAGTTTTTTGCGTTTATGAGGAAAACCCATTGTTACGGAAATGACCTTACAGATAGGACAGTTCTGAATGCAGAACTTACCTGACTATGGACAAGCTTACAAAATGCTTTAAATACTTTAACAAAGACCTCTAGTGGGTATTTAAACCACCAAACTTTGTCCACCTGAGACATCAGTATGGTAAGGCTGCACAATTATTCGACTTTAACTGAAATCACTGTGGTTATGGATAATTTAAACCTGTGTTTACAGCATCTCTGATGCTGTTAAGGTGTAACCAGTGTGGCATTGTTCAAGACTCAGTTTAGATACCTTGAATTTGGTGTGTGCATAAGACCACAAAAAGTACAGAATTGCAAGCTAGATTAGCAGCTATATTAAATAGTTATCATATTGGAGTTCAAATTGCTGGTTTCACCTACAATCCGAAGGCATGCAAATTTGAGACACTAAATTGCCCATAGGTGTGAGTGCGAGTGTGAATGAGTGGGTGTGTGTTATCCCTGTGATGGACCGGCCATATGTCCAGGGTGTTTCCCTGCCTACGGCCAGAGACGCAGGGATATACTCCAGCATCACCGTGATCCTTCAGAGGACAAGCAGGGTGGAGAATGGTCGGATGGATTGATGCATGGAGTTCAAATCACAATCATGTGTAAAAATGATTGCAATATTATGTTTTGTGTCAAAATGATCACACTGTTTTCAGCCAGTCTGCACAGTTCAGTGTGCAATCGAAAGTAAAAATAATCGCAATATGCTTTGTGTCAAAATGATCGCTAGTACTAGGGGCTATCCTGGCCTGGGCATTCAGGGCTGTAGCCTCGAAGTTTTTTTTCTTTTTTTTTTTTTTTTTTTAGCCCTGAATAATTCTCCACTTGGAGCGGTTTGGCACTATGTAACTGCACATTCCTGAAAGAAGACAGCAGTGTTGTAATCTTGTACCTTCAGTGAACGGAGGCAACACCGATCAGACATAGTTTACAGGAAAATATGTGGAAATACTCAGGTCTTATTGGCTGACAGGTCTCAATTCTGCCAAATGCTAGCTCACACAGTCAGTTAGTGTGGGGGGGGGAATGGATATGGGCAACCATATGTCCTCTTTTTCCTGGACATGTCCTCTATTTTTGAACCTTAAAAAAAGTGTCCGGCCGGGATTTCTAAATTTGTGAAAATGTCCGGGATTACGTTTTAGTTTCATTATGCTGTGCTACTATTCTCACCGTTGTGTACGGCACCAAAAAGTTGCTCGACAATAGCAGCTAATGACCATGGCCATATAAAGTAATATTTTAAATTTCATGTTATCGCAATGCCTCAATGGCCATTCAAATGTGTAAATGATGGTAGAAGGTACACTCATGGCATATTTTATTTGATTATTTTGATGTTCAAAAGAATGTAGGAAAAAATGTAAAACATGGGGAGAGTGAAAACAATTTTATTTATATATATTTGCGATGCTGATGGTGTGTTCCAAATAGAGCTGAAACAACTAATCGATAATAATCGGTTATGAAAATCCTTGTCAACTAATCTCATTACTGATTAGTTGGTAAGACGCACAGTGGGAAAGCAAGACCTTGTGCTTGCAGGACAGTACTGCCAACATTTGAAAAGTTGCTAAGGTTTGTCCAAAAAGTTGCTAGACTTGTTGCTAGGCGTTTTTTTTTTTTTTCTTTCAAAACAAAAAAAGTCGCTGAAGGGGTCTGAAAATCCGTTAAATTGGCAGCACTGACAGCTGGATAAAAGGCAGGCTAAGCTCCGCCTCTCCCTGGCAAAAAGTAAATACAGAGGGAGAGGGAACGCAGGGTTTTTCCATTTATGCACATTCTATTTGAAAAGCAATAAAATGCCAGTACCCAAATTATGACCTGTCTGGTTTTTTTTTTTGTTTTTGTTTTTTTGTTTTTTTGTTTTTTTCTCTCTTGAAAACAATTTGCGGCCCCTTCCGATCTCTCGGAAAATGCATTAAAAAGTGATGCATAAATACTATTATATAATAGAAACTAATATATAAGTGTTTAGGCATTATTTTTTTTTTATGGATAAACAAAAAACACTGAAGTAAACTACAGTCCTAAATGAATAATATATATTCTGGTGTGTGTCTGTGTGTATTGGGTTCTTTTCAGTCTTATATAATTAGACAAACAGTTGTGTAAAGTTTTAATTTAAGTTTACATTTGTAACACTCAGTTTGTGGATTTTATTTTAAATAAACGAAAAAAAATGGTACTGAAAGTTTGCCCCCCCCATCCGATTAATTGATAATAATAATAATAAGAAGAGGAGGAAGAAGAAGAAATAACAATCGGCCAACTAATCGATTGTGAAAACAAAGAGGCATAATCTTTACATTGTGAGGATGTTATGCATCGATTGTAAATAATTTATACCAGTGCAAAGGTATATTATTTACACTAGAGATTGACCATCAGATTTTTAAAAATAACTGTTGCCGATTATTTGCATGTTTCTGTGCCCGATAACCGATATGCAGAACCAATATTTATTCATTGTTTTACTTCTGTTTTTGACACAACAACACCATTGAACTGAACAAAACGCTTTATTTACAGCAGTTTTGTCGATTTCACTTCTTCCTTCATACAAAACCAAAAAAACTCTTCTTTATACACCAATGAATAAAGGGGTCTGAAAGAATACAAAAAATAAAGTGCACTGTTACTTAACTGTCTTTTTATTTATTTATTTGTTTGTTTGTTTATTTATTTTCTATAAAAGCTTTGATGAGGTAGACAGATTACATGACTCTGTGAGTTTGTCTCTATTTATTAGTGCTAAGCTGCTTAAACTGCATATCAAGCAATTATGTAACCCATCTAATTTGTGCATTAATGGCTATGTTTTTAAAAAAAAGTTTATTAATTAAATCAAAGCAAGCATACTTTACCTATGCACACCATTGCTGACTCGCCTCTCCTCAGATTCAGTACTGTCTCAAAACGCCCACAAGATGGTGGATCCGATATTACAAAACCAATATCAGAGTATGGAGAAATGCTTAAATATCAGGAAAAATATCGGTAAAACTGATTATCGGTCGATCTCTATTTTTACAATGTTTTAACATCACTAATATTTCTGACATGATATCTTTTATTGATTTTATTTAATTTGTCAAGTTGACAATAGCAGTAATTGTGTCCCTTTGCGTTTGTAATGCAGCATCTGTTAGAACACAGCCACTGGTCGAGGTACGTGTCCCACCGTGGTAGGCAGTGGCCACAGGTTTTAATAATATGCACAGATTTTTAATTATGAATTATTTAATGCACAGACTCTACTAGGGCTGCACAATTAATTGAATATTGATCTTGACTACGATTTTGACTGCCCACGATTACATGAATATGATCGATTGCGATATTGATGTTTAAAGTTCGTCCTCCGCTCATAGAAAACTGTGCTGCATATCAAATCAAGCGCTTCCTAAACTTACAGCCAGTCACCTTAGAGTGATCCAGGGATGATGTCATTTGCATGCCAAAACCCGGAAACGAGTTAGCATTTTAACTTGCACGAGGGGAAGTCATGACACTGAAGTCATGACACTGACATGTTGCTAAATGGGACTACAGACGTTGTCGGGGACATTACACGTCATCACGCCGAACACAAAACCACTTTGCAGATAAACTGGTTCAGGTAAAAACAAAACATGGATGAAGATTCATCCACAGAGTAAATGGAAAATGTTTTAAATCAAGTTTGGAAAAGTTGTCGGAAGCTTGGTGATGGTGACGTTGAAGTTGAGCGACCGTGGTGTAGTTCGTTTATAGCATGCGGTTAGCTGTTTATTTATGGAGATTGTATTTAGGCTTCAAACTTTATAAAAGTTGTGTTCAATTATGAAAATTATTTTGATGGACAAAACATATTAGTGTTGTAAACTTTTGTTGATTACAGAGCTTATTTTTTGTAATAATCCAAAAGCCTTGGGTTTTTGTCGAGGGAACCAGTGTGATGCTAACTTCTGGGTTCCGGTACAAAATGACGTCGTCCCTGCCCCACACTATTGGTTGATTTGGCGGAGACTCTCCTCCTGTAAACACTGTTATTGCCTTTTCTGCATAGGTCTGAATTGTTTTTGGTTGCATATTGTTATATTTGATTGCATATTTTCATTCAGTTGATGGCATTTTTATTTTTACTTATTTGGGTACAATTTTATTTATATTTTGCTTCTACGAGATGATGCACTTTAAGGACCAGTCTAATTTCATGCAAAGATTTGTACATTAGTAGGAATGTAGCAAAACATGGAGGTGAAAGCAGTGGTCTATTTATTTAAATGTGAAAGTGCAATAAAAATATGTTGTACCTAAAATCAATGAATAATCGAGATCTCAATATCGATCAAAATAATCGTGTTTATCATTTTGGCCACAATCGTGCAGCCCTAGACTCTACTGAGTAATTTGACACCACAGTTTGGAAGATATGGCAAAAATCCTAGGAACAGTTTGCAAAAGATGGATTCTCATATTAATCAACTTATAGAAAATTTAATTGGGTAGGGCTATATGTTCCAAAAAACAATTTTTTTTTTTTGCATAAACACCTGTATCAGGAGTGAAAATATTTCCTTTCCACCTTATTTTACATGACTTATACTTTATAAATGGGGGAAAAAAAGAATAGCCCCTGCCCCCCCCCCCCCCCCCCCCCCCCAGTTGCCAATTTGACTGACAATGCAGCATTTTTTGTGGGTTGATCAAGGGACATATTATTCAGTTTCGTGATGAGTGCTTATTTTTAACCCCATCAAATGCCTTCTGCAATCTGATTCAATAGTTTTTTAATTTATTTATTTTTCTGTTTTTATTTTACGTAGGGATGCAACTAACGATTATTTTTTCGATTAATCAAATGGGGGAGGGACAAACTTTCAGTACCATTTTTTTCGTATATTTAAAATAAAATGCACAAACTGAGTGTTACAAATATAAAATTCAGACTAAAACGTTACACAACTGTTTGTCCAATTATATAAGACTGAAAAGAACCCAAATACATACAGACACACACCAGAATATATATTATTCATTTAGGACTGTAGTTTAATTCAGTGCTTTTTGTGCATCCATAAAAATAATGCACAAATACTTATATATTTACACACACACACATATATAATAATAATATAAAATGTGCCCTGCGATAGACTGGCACCCCGCCTTGTGCCCGATGCTCCCTGTGATCGGCTCCAGGTTCCCCGTGACCCTGAAAAGGAGTTAGCGGCAGAAGATGGATGGATATATACACAGTATCTCACAAAAGTGAGTACACCTCTCACATTTTTGTAAATAGTTCATTATATCTTTTAATGTGACAACACTGAAGAAATGACACTTTGCTACAATGTAAAATGGTGAGTGTACAGCTTCTATAACAGTGTAATTTTGCTGTCCCCTCAAAATAACTCGACACACAACCATTAATGTCTAAACTGCTGGCAACAAAAGTGAGTACACCCTTAAGTGAAAATGTCCAAATTGGGCCCAGTTACCCATTTTCCCTCCCCGGTGTCATGTGACTTGTTAGTGTTACAAGGTCTCAGGTGTGAATGGGGAGCAGGTGTGTTAAATTTGGTGTCATCGCTCTCACACTCCCTCATACTGGTCACTGGAAGTTCAACATGGCACCTCATGGCAAAGAACTCTCTGAGGATCTGAAAAAAAGAATTGTTGCTCTACATAAAGATGGCCTAGGCTATAAGAAGATTGCCAAGACCCTGACACTGAGCTGCAGCACGGTGGCCAAGACCATACAGCGGTTTAACAGGACAGGTTCCACTCAGAACAGGCCTCGCCATGGTCGACTAAAGAAGTTGAGTGCATGTGCTCAGCGTCATATCCAGAGGTTGCCTTTTGGAAATAGACGTATGAGTGCTGCCAGCATTGCTGCAGTGGTTGAAGGGGTGGGGGGTCAGCCTGTCAGTGCTCAGACCATACGCCGCACACTGCATCACATTGGTCTGCATGGCTGTCATCCCAGAAGGAAGCATCTTCTAAAGATGATACACAAGAAAGCCTGTAAACAGTTTGCTGAAGACAAGTAGACTAAGGACATGGATTACTGGAAGCATGTCCTGTTGTCTTATGAGACCAATATAAACTTATTTGGTTCAGATGTTGTCAAGTGTGTGTGCGGCAACCAGGTGAGGAGTAAAAAGAAAAGTGTGTCTTGCCAACAGTCAAGCATGGTGGTGGGAGTGTCATGGTCTGGGGCTGCATGAGTGCTGCCAGCACTGGGGAGCTACAGTTCATTGAGGGAACCATTAATGCCAACATGTACTGTGACATACTCTTTGGAGACTGGGCCGCAGGGCAATATTCCACCATGATAACGACCCCAAACACACCTCCAAGACGACCACTGCCTTGCTAAAGAAGCTGAGGGTGAAGATGATGGACTGGCCAAGCATGTCTCCAGACCTAAACCCTATTGAGCATCTGTGGGGCATCCTCAAACGGAAGGTGGAGGGGCACAAGGTCTCTAACATTCACCAGCTCCGTGATGTCGTCATGGAGGAGTGGAAGAGGACTCCAGTGGCAACCTGTGAAGCTCTGGCGAACTCCATGCCCAAGAGGGTTAAGGCAGTGCTGGAAAATAATGGTGGCCACACAAAATATTGACACTTGTCCAATTTGGACATTTTCAATTAGGGGTGTACTCACTTTTGTTTCCAGCGGTTTAGACATTAATGGCTGTGTGTTGAGTTATTTTGAGGGGACAGCAAATTTACACTGTTACACAAGTTGTACATTCACTACTTTACATTGTAGCAAAGTGTCATTTCTTCAGTGTTGTCACATGAAAAGATATAATCAAATATTTACAAAAATGTGAGGGGTGTACTCACTTTTGTTAAATACTATGTGTGTGTGTGTGTGTGTGTGTATGTATGTGTGTGTATATATATATATATATATATATATATATATATATATATATATATAATGTAGTATTTATGCATTACTTTTTATGGATGCACAAAAGCACTGAATTAAACTACAATCCTAAATTAATAACAAAAACTACCTTTTACTGCCCCTTATGGTTTTTATTACTTACTGCTTTTAGGCATATTGTTTTACTTTTGATCATAGTGTTTTAATTGGACATTACAGATCTTACTTGTGGGCTCCCACTGTGCATCGTCGCGTCTGCACCACGCTTGAGGAGCAACGTGGCCTCATTACTAACACATCACTGCCGTTATAATAAACGACAGAAGATACACTGCAAGCGCTCAAATACAGCATATAATGACAATAAACTTAAATTAAACTAAACCTTTTAACTTGAACCAGTTTCCCCTGCCCCTTACACACAGTGGATCATTTTGGATATAAACATGAAGTTTGTGCTTGTGCATAAATATTTGATCTCCGCGGTGTATAATATAAAATGCCCCCCTGCCTTAGAGGACTTTCTTCCTCAGTCACTTGACGATTTCGGCTCCGTCTAATGGTGACTGAAGTAATGTTGGGAATAAAAGGTAACGTTGACAGAAACAGTAAACTGAAGACAGCCATTGTCTGTGACTCTGGGTGCCTGCTAATGCTAGCGTGTGTATGACGTCATGCGCCATCGACTAGGAAGCGGATTATACTTCCGGTTAGTGTTCCATTTGAGACGATATTACCTTTCTAAAATTCACACACTGGATGGTAGAGTGCATAGTGTAAGTGTATAGTACTTCATTTTGGGACACAACTTTAGTATTTACTCTCCAAAGCGTGTTTTGGGAAGAGAAGTAACGTAATGAGTAAACGTGCTCTGGTCTGTGGCTGCGTGCAGACTAACTAAACAATAGTGAGATTCCATCCATCCATCCATCCATCTTCTATACCACTTATCCTTTTCAGGGTCACAGGGAAACTGGAGCCTATCCCAGGGTGCATCGGGCACAAGGCAGGGTACACCCTGCACAGGGTGCCAATCAATCGCAGGGCACACACACACACACATTCATACACTACGGACACTTTGGACATCAGCCTACCATGCATGTCTTTGGACTGGGGGAGGAAACCGGAGTAACCGGAGGAAACCCTTGCAGCACCGGGAGAACATGCAAACTCCGCGCACACACAGGGCCACGGAACCCCCGACCCTGGAGGTGTGAGGCGAACGTGCTAACCACTAAACCACCATAGTGAGATTCATTGTCAACAATTAGTTGTTGCAGCTCTGATTTTAAGCGACCAGTTTGTCATTAAGAATACCCTTATCAGTTAGGATAAAGATGCAGAGTATCGCAAATTTAGTGAAGATTAGACAAAAATTCTTGGACTAGTTCCTAAATGTAGGCTTTTCAAATTAGCAAAAACAAAACTAAGCGGGCAGAGCTAAGCTGCCCAAATTGCAATATGGCCTAAAACATAAAATGGTTTGCTATGCTGCACTATAGTGCCAGAATGCACATCCTTCCAAACCTTTTTTCCTTTGATTCCTACCGAAACCTGAATTTGATGGCAAAGCTGCCAAACAGAATGTAAGGCATATCTCAGAAACTGTGACATATTTTGAACAATCTTTGTTGATAACTAAAGGACCTCATCCTAAGAGAACAAGAAATTTTGTATAAATTTACCTCTATCTGCTGCTGTAATTTGCAAATTTTAAAATTGCTCATACCTTTTGAACAACTCAACATCAAATCAAGATTCTTGTTTTTATTGATTCCCTTGAAGGTTCTGAATGTTGGTGATCTAAGGAATTTGAGATTTCTCAAACAAGAAGCCATCTTGAATTTTAACAAAAACTGCTCAGAATTTTTAAAATATGCTTTTTGATATGATTGGTGGTTCATCCAAAACACTAAAATGAATTTGACATTGAAGTCCCCAAACAGGAAGCGTAAAAGGGTTCTGGAAGAACTAACCAGCAAATATAATACTGACACCTTGTTGCATCTAATGCACCTATCTGTACCCCTTTATCTGAGTTACAATTTAGATTATCTTGGTGCAACAGCCTAAGATTTCACTAAAGCCAGATTCGAGGATGAGATGGACAACACAATCTGAGTCTACGGCTACTGGAAACATACAGATCAGAGGTGGGGGAAGGGGATCATGAGACGGTACGGTCAGAAGTATCTCCTGATAAAAAGTGCATACCTACTCTGAGCCTCCTGCTAGCAAAGGTGAAGCCTCCTGTTACAACAAGGGAGTAACGGATCTGGGGGACAGTACCATGGCAGAAAATGATGACCCTCTGGCATAGTATTGGACAAACGAGAGCTGCTTTCCCATGATGGCCAATATTGCAAATAAATATCTTTTGTATATGTGCACTAGCACATTATCTGAGCATGTTTCCAGCATGACGGGTAATGTCAATGCCACAAAAAAGCTTGCTGAAACCTGGGAAAGCAAATATGCTTGACTTTATAAGTAGAAATTTGTAGTCTAAATATGGTTTCAGTTTTATAGGTTTAATTAAACTCATTCTCTTTTTGCTAAAATAATAGACAAATAATAAGAAAAAGCTTAGCCTGTTATTGTAGCTTGTTATAGGCAATGTTAAAATTAGTCTTAAAATAAATGTTATAAATTTTTGTGATTCAGTTCTCCTCAATAAAATAAACCAAAACCTCTGCAAAAGCATTTCACTTTATGCCTGTTTATGTGAATAATAAAAGAGCATGTGCTGAATTGAGAGTAGACAGGAGCTAAATGATAAATAAAATGATTATTATAATTATTATCAAACAAATTAATAGTCAGTTCTTATACGCATTGTAATTAATTTTGTTGATGTAACTTGAATTTCAAAATCATTGAACCACTTGTTCATGTTTTGCAAGAGAATATGGTCCTTGTATGAACAAGGTAAGTGGAGTTGCTTTGGAGAAAGGTGTTTTGTTTTCCTGCTTAGGAGTCAGACAATCCAGGCAATTAAGTGTTGTATAGGGATACAAAAACCTCTAAAGTAAACGCATATTACAATATACAAAACAATAAAAAAAAATTTTACGATCTTTAACCTGCAGACAAACTTCTGTCAGACATTTTAAATTGTCCAATTTCATTGCCAACACAATATTTGGATGCTATGAGTGATCCCCAATATTATCATCAATTGGCCCAATCCTACTTGTTACTGTTATTTAGATGTTATTCCCTTATTGTGCTGGCTTTGTGCCAATCCCCACAAGCTGCATAATCTGGCTGTGTTGTTTGCCTATTTTGGCAATTAGGTTGGGGAAAATGGAAATGAAGGTTTATCAAATTTGAATACCCTCAGCTTTATTATTGTTGAAGGAAAATGTATCAAGATAAAAATATCTTGAATTCTATCACCCAGAACTACTTCCAACTTTGTGGCAACAGTTTGGTACAGGCCCACATATGGGTGTAATGGTCAGGTGTCCACATGCTTTTTGATATACAGTCCCCTCCAAAACTCTTGGAACAGCATGTTCAGCAATTATTTGTTTGTTATACACCAAAGACATTTAGGTTTGAGGTCAAAAGATGGATATGAGATGAATGAGCAAAAGTATAGGAACAGATAAGACAAAGTAAATTAAAGTAATTAACACTTAATATTTGGTTGCATATACTTGCTTACCATAACTGCATCAAGCCTGTGACTCCTTGACATCACCACATTGTTGGTTTCCTCTTGTGTGATTCAGGCTTTTACCACAGCCTCTTTCAGTTGTTTTTTTTGTTTCGGAGGGTTTCTCCCTTCAGTCTCCTCCCCAGAAGGTGTGCATGCCCAATAGGGTTAAGGTCTGGTGATTGGCTTGGCCAGTCTAAAACCTTCCACTTTTCTTCCCTGATAAAGTCCTTGGTTGAGCTTTAGATCATTGTCTTGCTGCATGATAAAGTTCCTCCCAGTTAATTTGGATGCGTTTCTCTGTAAATTGGCAGACAAAATGTTCTTGTAAACTTCTGAATTCATTCTGCTGCTACCGTGATGAGTTACATCATCAATAAGGATTAGTGAGCCTGTTCCAGAAACAGCCATGCAAGCCCACGCCATGGTCCTACCTCCATGTTTCACAAATGAGCTTGTATGGATCATGTGGTTTTGGATCATGAGCAGACCTTTTTTTTTTCCAGCACCTTGGTAGAGGTTGATCTTGGTTCCAGAACTTTTATGGCTCATCTCTCTATTTCTCACAAATTCCAATCCAGCTTTCCAATTTTTACTGCTGATGAGTGGTTTGTATCTTGTGGTACGGCCTCTATATTTCTGCTCTCAAAGTCTTCTTTGAACGGGGGATTGTGCCACCTTCACACCTGGTCTGTGTAGGTTATTGGTGATATCACTGACTTGTTTTTGGGTTTTACTTCACAGCTCTAACAATGTTAATGTTATCAGCTGTTTTCCTTGGCTGACCCATTCAGTGTCTGTCGCTCAGTACACCAGTGGTTTCTTTCTTTTTCAGGACATTCCAAATTTTTCAGCACATTCTGGCTTTGCCAAATGTTTGTGCAATGCCTCTGGTTGATTTTCTCCCTTTTCTCAGTTTCAAAATGGCTTGCTTTTCTCCCATAGACAGCTGTCTGATCTTCATGTACATGTGCATATCAAAAAAATATAATATTGTGGAAAAGTTCATTTTTTCCATAATTTTATTCAAAAAGTGGGACTTAAATATATTCTAGATTCATTACACATAAAGTGAAATATTTCAAGCCTTTTTTGGTTTTAATCTTGATGGTTACAGCTCATGGAAATCAAAAATCCAGTATCAACCATCTGTGCCCCTGGCCTATGGACCACCTTAAATTTGTACGGCTGAAGAGCCAAATACCAACGAGTAATCCGCACATTGGCATCTTTCCTGCAGTAGGGCCACTAAAGCGGACCATGATTGGAACAGAGGGTAATTGATTGGTAGAGGGGTGCCCCAGTAGGTAGTATCAGAGGTTGAGGACTGCACACATGACCACTCCACCACCTGGGACAAAATGGCCCCCAGCCGCCTGTCCAACAAGTCAGTCTGCAGAATAAAAAGGGGAGAAAAGTCAGGAGATTGCAAGAATGGGCCCGCTCACATGTCACCATCCGCTAGACCTGGTCTGGCACTCCCTTTTTAGTGAGGTCAGTTAAAAAAAAAAATAATTCGGCACAAACCTCCGATAATAGCCAGCCAGCTCCAGGAACTGCCCCACCCTAATACCCCTTGGTTAAATCCAGTGTCAAACGAGCTGTTTATCAATGCAAGGCATTGGGTATGCGTCTAATGTAGACATCATGTTGATTTCCACACAAGTCCACACAGAACCGGACCGACCCATCTCCCTTGGGCACCAAAATCACAGGGCTGCTCCAGTCACTGTGGGACTCCTTTATTACTCCCATGTTGTGCATAGCCTTGAGCTCATCTCAAACCACTTTTTTGTGTGTTCAGGTAACCAGTATGGGTGGCTGCGGGCAACCACACCTGGAGTAGTCTTGATGTGGTGCTCTATGTGGTCTGTGCGATGTCACGATACCCAGAATTTAGTACCGATACCACCAAAAGTACACAATACTCGATACCATGGTGTGGTTTAAAAAGAAAAAAAAAATTTTTTGAAATAAAATTAAAAACTCCTGGAGGACATCCTTCTCTGGCTGATGCTGGCAGAGAGGCGGGGGTATTTTAGTTATCAAACACTGTCTGACAATGACTAATAAGTGCAAATGTGCACTTCTAAACGCACGCGCACACACACACACACACACACACACACCCACCCCTTATACTCTGAATGCAAGCATTAGTTTAAATTCACTGATATGGTGGCAGGCCAAAAAGATTTATTAAAACCATTAACATTTCAATAATTATTAGTAACATTAGGCTACATTTTGCTGACAGGACACAGGCTGAATGGCGATGCATGGTGGCCTATTCGGAGGTAGTTTATAACATTGCAATGCGTTAGCTTCGTTAACAAATAACTGGCTATCGCAAACATTACATGGAGCATTACGTTAGCTGGTTTCACGGCCACAATGCCAGCTGCCTCAAACAAACATAATATAGGACCGTCTTTCAGGTGCTTCACCAAATTCCAGGCGTTTCCTCGCTTTGTTTGAAATGAACGATAGCATCGGTTGCACACCGGCAACTGCTAAAGTTGTTAAGCTAAGCTAATCTTCTGTAGTTTTTCCTGTGTGCTTGTAGGCGTTCTTCTTCTTCTTCACCACTTGTGGACCGACTAAAACACTTGCGCGTATTTGCTGCCCCCTTCAGTTCTGGAAGAATTGCAACCTCGGTTCATTCATTAGAATTGGTACCATTGGTACTGCAGAAAAACAACTACTGTCACGTTTTAACAATGCTGGTACTGAAGTATTGGTTCTCGTGACATCCCTATGTGCGGTTAGGTAAAGTGAAAACTCATTGGAAAATTCTCCTTGCAACCTGTGCTCCCTGGGACAGTGAGAGTCTCCACAAGCAACCAGGGTGAATTGAGCCACACTTTTTAGACTTGCCTCTGGTTCTAGCTCCTCCTTCTCAGGAACCACAGTCAACAGAGTGACAGGAACTGCCTCTCTCCACAGTTTCAGGAGATCGATGTTGTACATTTGACATGCATTGCCTCTATCCATTCACTTGACGTAGTGGAATTCTCGGACTCATGTGAATTCAAAGGGTCCAAATTCTCAAGTAGTTTTGATTTCAATGTGGGTATGTGACATGGGATAATGATTACCGCAAGGAACAAGAGTTCCCTATGGCTTCTCTGTACCAATAATTGGGTTGTTTCTTCCATTCTTCCCCAAGCCCCCCCCCCCCCCCAAGTTCAGACATCTTTACCCACAGTAATCTACACCAATTCTCCCCTGTTCATCTCCCAACCATTCACCCTTCCTCATCCCACAACCTTCTTCAGAGGACTCTCAATTACCCCCCACCCCTCACCCAACAGCCATCCTCAAGGGATTCACAACTCCAATCACCACTCCCCTTAATGTGGCCAAGACCAAGGAGATGGTGATGGACTACAGGAAGAAAAGGACAACAACTAGCCCCATTACGATCATGGGTTGAGCAGATTGACACAAACAGATACCTTGGTGTCCTTCTCGGCAACAAGCTGGAATGGAAGGTCAAGTCAGAGGCTGTGTACAGGAAAGGGATGAGCAGACACTACTTTCTGAGGAAGCTCAGGTCTCTCATTATTTGCATCAAGATGTTTGAGATCTTCTATGAGGGAGGTGGCATCAGAGCTGGAGATGCAAAAAAACAGCAACCCCTGAACAAACTGATCAAGAAGTCTGGCTCGGTCTTGGGCTGCTCTCTGGATGCTTTTGAGGTGGTGGTGGAAAAGAGGACACTCAATAAACTCAGCTATTCTGGACAATAAACAGAATTCCCTCCATTACCTCCTGGTTAAACAGCAGAGCTCCTTTATTAGAAAACTCATTCAACTTCACTGTAGAAACGAGCAGTACAGGAGGACATTTGTACCAACGGTGATCACACCATACAACAGCTCATCACTGTGCTTTGACACTTTTCACTGAATCAATCTTAGGATAAGCTCATTGGACAATAGTTGAACTTCACCATCATCCAGTATTAATATCCATATGCACCGCCACTTTGCTTCTATTATTTTTTTTCCTTTTCATTATTTTATCATATTCACTTATACAGTACTGTTTCCCTGTTCATCAGAGCTTAATTTGTAAAATGTATCAGACCTGCGTTCTGAACCTTTTTATGTGGCTGCAGCACCTCTGCAGCTGGAAGTTTAAAGTCTCAAACAATAGGTGAATTTACCTCTGGGATGAAAAAAATGATCTATCAATCTATCTGCCTGTGTGATTTAATTTTTATTTATTTATTATTATTTTTATTTTTTTTGCATTAGTGTATTTTTGTTAATTTAAAGTCTAGTGGTACCTTTATAGGCATACAACTATGAATAATATGTACACACCCTAAACATTATTTGAATTACACTTTAAGATTATAATAGTAAACAGATGTCTAGCCAGAACAAAATTGTATGGTACCAATAAAACAATAAAATATTAATGAATAATCTCAGTGTTTACATTCACTACAAAGATTTCAGTCAGTAAAATAATCAAAAATAGCTGTTGAACTGCTTGACCTAAAATCACAATGCCATTGTCGTGATTTCTTGGAGACTGCCTCTTTTAGTTCATTTTTAAAATATGCAATATAATATGACATTTATGGTGAGGAAAAAAAAAAACCTGAGGTCAAATCTCTGCAGTGTTTTATTGTATTGATACAAAATTTGAAAGCTATTTTGAGGACTATGTCCTGACGGAGCAAAAACATTGGTGTAATTTGACCCTAAGGTGGTCCTGTTTAGTGCTTGACCCATCAGTAGCCCCTTGTAGCTATATTTATATATGTATTTGGTAATTTAAATGTAATTTATGTCTGCTCTTTTGTATAGATGAACCAAGTTGGTTAACTATATTATGTTATGAACCAAGTTAGTATAAACGCACTGTTGGAAGATAAGGAATTTAATGAGCATTATATCATCCACTCTGACATCATAGCATTTTAAATGTATATCTTACTTAATAATACATGTGTGTAGATTTATAGCTAATGTGACCAGCAACATTCCATAAATGATGAAGTGGCTACTAATGTAAAACTCACACTGTGGTGTCTGGCAAACATGCATTAGAATACACTTGCTGAACAGTGGAATGGTATTAGCTTAGGCTAGAAGGAAATATGTTAGATTGAGTGAAGTTCCTGGACTTAAAATTGATAGTCAGCGTTGAAGGAATAGTAAGCATGAATCAAAATCTACTAAATGGGCAAAATGACCCCTGGAAAAGGCCTAACTGATTTTAGCATTCGCCTTCTACTAGGGCTGGACGATATGACCTAAAATCAAAATCTCGATTAATTGAACGTTTTACCTTGATTACGATTAATGAATGATTATTTATTTGTTTATTTATTTATTTACTTTGGGTTTTTTTTGCCCTCATAGTTTACTGACCAAGGTTTGTACTGTAAATATGCTCATCTATTAAAGGTGGGATATTTTTTTCTAATGAAAGCGTGCATTTCTTATCTTTGTGATTTTTTAAATAATTATGTACTAACAGTGTATCTTCTGGTGAGAGTTTTAACGAGGTGTTTAAACCACTGCGCTCCACTGTAGCTATGGGAGCCATATCTTTCGCAATGTAGTAACAAATTGGCATCTTTCCATCTTCTTGAATCCTTTTCATATTGTGTAACATTTTTTAAATGCTTGTGCTATCGACACCTGCTTTGTGGTGGCACTTGTTGCTGGGCGCTTGTCAATCTCTCTTTTTTTGAGCCATGTACTGTTCATATTCGGCAACGTGATTGTGCTGCGGGTGTTGAAACAGGTTGCTGTTATTACCTTTGGTCGCTGAAACGGTTTTTCTGCAATGTTTACATTTGACGTCATTTTGTTCGGTGTCTTCTTTACTGAAGCCAAAATGCGTCCAAATGACGGACACTGCATTTTTCTTTGGTACAAGCTGTTCCTGTTGCTCAGTTGACTCGGTGTTAGAGTCCGCATCCATTTTGCTGCCATGCTGATGACTGGACGGGGCGGAGTCACATGACTACACACAAGGCAGTATGTTTTTAAGGGGAAAGTAGTGACAGGATTAAAAAAACGAAATAACCAATAAGGGGAAATTACGTCGGTTAGAGGTTCTGAATTTCGTTTTCGATTACTTTTCGATTAACCGTCCCGCCCCACCTTCTACTATGTCGATAATGTGATAGCACTGTATGGTGTATTATAGAATATTCTTGAGAAAGTAAAGAAGGAGAAAATACTTTTTTGTTATTGATGGTAGTTTCCCAAGCTTCTGAGCTCTATGCTGAGCCATTCTCTTCAAAATGGCATCTATACCTTTTAAATCATTTAAAACCCTTAAGCCTTGCATAGCATTTTATAATAAAAAAATAGCTTTAACACAGTGCTGTGAAAAAGTATTTGATTATCTGATTTCCTCTGTTTTTGTGTATATCTCATAGTAAATCGTTTGAGAAAATACAGTTTATTAATTTTTTTACTGAAGCAAAAAAAGTTATCCAACACCTACCGTATATCACCAATAACTACAACCAAACAGTAGAAATAACTGCAACCAAACACTTCCGAAAAACTGGAGATCAGTCTTTCACTTACTTCTAGGACTAGGCAGGGCTCGATAGTGTGACCATTTCACTCGCAGTTGTGACTGAAAAGTACTTTGTGCGACTGTGAAAAAATATATATTCGCACCGGTGCGAGTGACCTGTTCGGAGTTGTATAATACAATCAGAATAAAAACTACAACTCCATAATGCATCTACACCGTGCAACGGTTACTTTCACGCTGCTTTTCATCACCTCAATCAACTGAACAAGTGTGTAAGTACTGCAAAGAAGCCATTATGATGACAAGAGTAACACTGAACATCATCTGTTTCTCTCAACTTGCTGATCTCATAAACCGGCATCTTTTATTGATCCCGCAAAATGACATGAACCTGTGACTGTGACATGCTTGTGTAGACACAGCGGCATTGGGCGCGAATAAATTAATAGTAATGCTAACGCTACAAAGTGGGTGTAATTCAAACTTCTTTATTAAATTATTCCTCACCAATCATAATCAAGAGTAGCAACTGTTCAGCCTCCAAACATACAGTACGCTGGCGCTCTCCCTTCACCAACTCTAATAGACAGCGCATTCACTTCATTTAAGCTCACGGTTGCCAGATTTCACTAGAAAAGTCAACTCCAGTTTTCATGTTTTGATTTAAGCCCCCCAAAAACGCAGTATTATCAGCAGTCATGGCAACACTGTACTGGGGGAACCCATCTAAAAGGAGCAACAAACAAGCAAAAAATAAACAAACAAAAGAGATAAACAAACAAAAATAACTAATAAAATGTAAAGACAGAAAATGTGCTTAGTTGTAAATAAATAATTGAATATAAAAAATAGATATAATAATAACTTCATAAAATATAAATAAAATGAGAAATGAAATGATGTTTAATTACTATGGGTTGCATTTAATATCAATTTAACATTTAAGCTTTGTAGGCTATTTCCTTAGAAGGCTATTAGCCTTCTTTTTCCTAATATGGATCATGCTTGTGTTAGTCTACTTTTAATTAGGACTCTTTATTGTTTAAGATATTTAAAAATAAATATTTCATGCTTGTTTATTTATCAATTAACCAAAAGTATTTCTCATTACTGTTATTTTAATTCAATTAACAGTGACCAGGAGCAGAGAGCTTATATTTAACTGTTTGACAGACCTCCTGATTAAAGCTTAAACAAAAAAAAGATTGGTATCTGGATCGGTATCAGTCGTAAAAATCTTGATCAGTGCATCCCTAACAAACACCATTACACTAAAGCGCTTTGCATCTGGCGGATAAATTATCTGACCCAATCACATCCTATATGAAATTATTCAGATATATACACAATATACACAGAGCGGTTCGAGCTCCAGCCCAGAACCATGACAGCGGGAAATGGCTAATAGTGTAGCTTTAAATATATTTAGGAGGAACGGACTTCAAATACTGAACACTGAGGTTTATTGTATTTGTTTACAAGGTGGAACAGGTTAACAGTTGTTTTTTTTCGCATACAACCTGTAAAATTAACTGAAAATATTAAATTTAGTTTATCAGAAGGTAAATTAATTTGTCATGGCTCACATTATGTTCCTAAATTCTGTCATAATTGACAAGCTCAAGTTTTCTCATGCCTACTTGTGTGTTATATTGTGGCACGTTAACGTTACCATCTCTTAAAATAAATAAATACATAAATAAATCAACCGTGGTCCTAAATTTTTGACTGTGCTCCTAGATTTTTATAATTAGTAGCACAATTGCACCTAAAAGTAATTGTTACTGTAGAGCCCATAGGAGTCTTACTGTTATGCTTTGGATCATTGTCCTGCTACATGATCCAGTTGCGCTTGAGTTTTAACTTACAGACTGAAGAACGGGCATTTTCCTTTAGGATTTTCTGGTAGAGGTCAGAATTCATGTTTCCCTCAAATATTGCAAGTTGCCTGGGCCCTGAAGCATCAAAGCATCCCCACACCATCACACTTCCTCCACCATGCTTGACTGTAGGTATGATGTTCTTTTTGTGGAATTCTTTTTGTTTACACCAGATGTAACCTGCTCCGTCTTCCAAACAGTTCCACTTTCGACTCCTCAAACCACAGGACATTCTCCCAAAAGTTTGAGGATCATCAAGGTGTGTTTTGGCAAAATTCAGATGAGCCTTAATATTCTTCTGGGTTAGCAGTGGTTTTTTGCCTCGCTACACTTCCATGGATGCCATTTTTGCCCAGTGTATTTCTGATTGTGGAGTCATGAACAGTGATCTTTATTGATGCAAGAGAGGCCTGTAGGTCCTTTTGATGTTGTCCTTGGCTCTTTTGTGACTTGCTGGATGAGTAGTTGTTGTGCTCCTGGAGGAATTTTAGAAGGTTGGCCACTTCTGGGAAGGTTCACTAATGTGGCTATAATAAAATAATGGTTATCACTGTGGTCCTTTTGGAGTCCCAGAGCCTTTGAAATAGCTTTGTAACCCTTCCCAGACTGATGTATTTCAATCATCTTCTTCCTCACCATTTCTGGAAATTCTTTCAATTTTGGCATAGTGTGTTATTGGGTAAGACCTTTTAACCAACTTCATGCTGTTAAAATTTTTTTATTTAAGTGCTGATTTGATTGAACAGGGTTTGCTGTAATCAGGCTTTGTTGCATCTAGTCCAGCTGCACCCCATTATGAATGCAATTTAATAGATTTGGGGAATTAGTAACTATGGGGGCAAATACATTTTCACACAGGCCTAGTTTGTATTGGATAACGTTTTTGCTTTAATAAATAACATTATCATTTAAAACTGTATTTTGTGTTTACTCGGGTTGCCTTTGTTTTATTGTGGATTTTTTTAAATTTTCATTTCTAAAAACAATTTAGTGTGAGATGTACACAAAAACTGAAGAAATATTTTTTTCAAACACTGTACGTAAATTCAATCAGAACCTAATCAGGTGGACATAGCCTAGCTAGAGGGATTCACTACTCTACCTGTACACCTGGAAATGGATTATTGTAGTGTTGTCACCATGATGATAGGACAGACTGCACACTCATAATCCATCAAGGGAAAAAAAATTACATTTTGCTGTTTTGTCAGTGGAAGTTGAAGAACGATCATTTGTTCAGTTCAGATATGCGATTCTTAAAAAAACCCATAATGAACAAAACTTGTTTACTGTTAACGGTTAGCTTTACATAGAAACCTGCACTCACGACGGCCCTTTGTGGATAAGATTGGACACCTCCGTGCTAAGTGTTCTCTATGTTTTAGGATATTGCTTAGGCCTGTTCAGTAACCTACTGTACCTCATAACTGCTAATCTTGATTAGTTTTACGGGAGTTGTTTTTATATATTTTATGGGATTTTCCCCCCTGTTTCTAAATATTAATGCATTTTCCCATTTTTTCTACATTTTGCAGATTCAACTCCACCAGGGTGTGCACTATATTAGCTCATCTTTCTGCAAAGAGCACTGCCTATCTAAGCCTCATTGTCCATCATCCAGTCTTATTACTGAAATTATTTTTGTCTGTCATTGACCTAGTCAATCCTGAGGAAATATGGACTTAGGCTAAAGATTGGTCCTTTGCCCCACTGAAACTTGTCATTTGCCCTTTGCCATCTCTGAAGCTTGAGAAGGAATCCCTCTTCCTTACGACCTATTACAATGTAATTAATAGGGTACTTGTGTTCCTGCTTTCCCCACCAGCTATAAACCGGGTTTCATCTTAAGCAAAGACCTGGCATAGACAAGACAATTCTGTAGACCTCAGTGACTGGAGGCCTTTAGGTCTCCTCTAAAGACATGCAGTCTTCAGAGGAGCTGTTTAACATGAAACTGAAGTCCTTGCATGGAAACAAAGAAACTCCAGCTACCAGCCTGCAGTGCAAGTATAATGGGGTAGGAAAAGTCAATGGCACATCTGCCATGCCTAAAATGGGTGTACGTGCCAAGATATCAGACTGGCTGCCCAAAAAAGAAGGGTGGGAGAATCTATATGATTCAAACTATGAGAGAGTTCAAAATGGACAGCCAGACCAAAACATAGAGATCACTGATGTGAATGAAGCACCCTTGGAACTTGATCATCCTGACACAAAATATTCACTGAGTGAACTTTTGAGTCAGTCCCCTTTAAAGGGACTTCATCCTATTCGACAGCGAAGCAACAGTGATGTGACTATCAGTGATATAGATGCTGAGGATATAAAGCATCAAAAAGCTGTCAACCCAAACACTGGTGCCTCATTGCATCGGGAGTATGGCAGCACTTCCTCTATTGACCAACAAGGTCTAGGTGGGGATGGAGTCCTTGCACTGTTAAAGGGTTATAGAGTAGATAAATTAGATCATCTGAATACATACTCAATTGGTTTCCCAGAGCTGCGTTACAACAATGCTCTCTCACCTAGCTTGCAGACAGCAGCTCAGATTGCACGTGGAGAGATCATTTGTATCTCAGGCTATGATTATGCAGGCAGTTCCCTTCTCTACAGTCAAGAAAGAGAGAAGTCCTTCGTGCATCGGCTCAAGTCAGAGTCATCTGAGACATCTCTCTTCCGGAAGTTGAAAACTATTAAAAGTGAGCATGATGGTCTCCGCCTCTCAATAGAGCAGGAAGACCGGTGGTCTCTTGGTGTCCCGAAATGCTTTGCTCACTATGATGTGCAGAGTGCACTCTTTAATGTTAGTGATGCTGTGGCAAATCAAGTCAGCCTTGGTCATAGGAAGAACACTACTACTGGGGCCTCCGCTGCTTCACAGTATCAAGTCCCATGTAGTGGTCCAGTATGTGGAAATAATAGTGGAACTGCACCAATGTTTGAATCTCCACTGAGCAACCATGAAGAGTTGAAGCCAAAACAGAATATTGATGCAGATGAGGGTGATGGAAAGAGCAATGGGCTAGTACTAAGTTGCCCACATTTCCGGAATGAGATTGGTGGCGAGGGTGAAAGGAGGATTTCTCTGTCCAGAGCCAACAGTGCCAACTACAGTGGAGGAGAAAGCTGCTCCTTTGAGTCCTCATTAAGCTCTCACTGCACCAATGCTGGTGTTTCTGTGCTGGAAGTACCTCGGGAAAACCAACCAGTTCATCGTGAAAAAGTGAAACGATACATCATTGAGCACATTGACTTGGGGGCATACTATTATCATAAATATTTCTATGGAAAAGGTAAGAATTGTTTGCTCTTATTATTATTATTATTATTATTATTATTATTATTATTATTATTAAGAACTGGGATGGGAAATACAGGATGCAGTGCAAATGTCTCCATTAGAGGGGATTCTGTGCAATAGTATGCCAAGGCTAGGTGTACAAACATTATAAATCTACTGTATGTTGTCCCACTATTCTTCAATTCTCCTTAATGTCTCTAGGAAATAAAGTGTCATATGATAGAATTCACTTTAGGATTGGGTTTTCTTTCTTTATTTCTCTTTGGTTCTCAATTTGTTTCCCATTCTTATGTTCTGGAAAACAATTACTGAACTTCTCCTTATTTGGTAATCTCAACCATGCTTAGTTATGGGTGAAAGACAAATTTGCTTTCTGTACAATTGGCCATCCAGTAGAAAACATTTACACTGTTTCTCATTCCCTCATTCGCTCACAGATACACACACACACTCACTCACACAAGGTGCAAGCCTGCCATCAGGAGCAACTTGGGGTTCGGTGTCTTGCCCAAGGACACTTTGGCATGTGGGCCAGGGATCGAAACGCCAACCCTGCGATTAGTGGACAATGTGCTCTACTACCTGAACCACAGCATCCATCTGTTACAATAATACCTAGAGTTGTTTCACGAATAATCACATTTGAATGCCCATTAGAGGTGGCACAAATGGTTGGTAACTAATTATTTTGTAAAATTTGGCAAGTAGTCAGGAACATGCTATAGGAACGTATATCTTGTCTGTGGGATTTGAGAGTGGCTTTTCACAATAGCATTATATATTATTAGAGCATTAATTAATCACTGTATGGGTCATAACTACCCAGTTTCGTAAGAAGAAAAACAATTTTTCTGCAGTGTCCAAAAACATTTTCTAATTTGCATGAAGCACAAACTAGAATCTATTCCATTATTTACTCTATTTATTCGTTCTGATTCAGCCCCATTGATGTAGATGGGAGTGTGTCTACCCTTTTGAGGGAGAGGTGAGGGTGACTACTTCAGCTCTTGAAGTTTATGGCAGCCTTCTTCTTCTGCCTCTGCTTCTTCTCTTCTTCTGCTTCTGCTTCTGCTTCTTCTTATTTCAGTAACCCAGAGCCTTAACCGCCAAGCCACCACTGCCCCGATTATTATTATGATGGGCCCAAATACACTAAATTTTTGGCTATAGTGCCACCAACAGGTCAAACTTTGGCCAAATTTCAAAGTATGTTTATGTCCATAACTTTTGAACTGTGTGGTCAAAATTTCAATGCCACATGGTTAAAAAATTTTTTCATGCCAAGTTCAAAAAGCCTATGAGGGATCTTAGACTTAGTTAAAAACCTGATTTTTCTCTACTCCTCCTACAACTGTTGTCCAGATTTAACCAAACATCATCAAACATCTTCAGAGCAATCTGCACAAAAGTTAAATGGAATTTTGATTTACAAAACCGTTCACTTGTAACCAACAAATCTGGCGATGAAGCCAATCAGGACGTGACTCTGTGTCTCGTTAAAGACTTTAGCCATTGTCATGAAACTTGGTACATGTCTTCAGGACTATGACTTGAGGCTGTGCAACAAATTTCATGATAGTGCCACCTAGAGGTCAAAAGCTATAATGACATGTAGAAAATGCTTGACTCTAATCAGTGTTTTTGCTACTCCTCCTACAACAAACACCAAAAATTAATAAAATTTGGATTATATAATCTTAAGACCTGTCTGCAAAAATTTATCAGATGTATTTTTGATATTGAAAATGGTTCTTCAGCAGTATGCCCGCAATGGAAAAATACAGGTTCCTAAGTCATATCTCTGCAATGCAGTAATTTACATATTGGCACCAAACTTACCTGTGTTCAGGACCACGCCCTGAATGTACCCAAGAAGCTTTGTTCCAGCACCACCGAGTGGTGAAGTGCTATAGTAGCTTTTACATTTTTCTGTACATCATTTGAAGAACTTGTACTAAATCCCCAGTTCTACTTTCCTATGATTCCCTGGAAGTGAACGCACACCAATATTAAAATGTCTGCCATTTTGTTTTTATGCTACAACTCCTACAATTTTTATCTAATTGTTACCAAACCTCACTCATACTTCTGATGAAGCCACACAAAAGTTATCGAATGGAATTTTTAATAGTGCAAACCGTTTGCACTATTGTGAGCAGAGATGGAACTTGAATCTGCGACTCGGACTCAAGTCACACTTAAGTCACAAAAAATGACTTGCGACTTGACTTGAACTTGTGAACAATTGACTCGAGACTTGACTTGGACTTGAAGACAGAGGCTAGGAAAAAACACAAGTCATTTTGGTTTGGAGTTCCCGATTACGTTCTCCCTTTATTACCCCACATGACCGATCAAAACCACGTTCATTCAGTCTTTATCGGTATGTCCTGCATCCAGCAACTTGAGATGATGTCCCACATTTTGATTGGAAAGAAAAAGTTTGAGCAGAATAAGTGTGGAATCGGGGGTGTGCTCATGCACCGGTTTGTGAATGGAGTCGCAGAAGGTGAGTGGTAAGGATTGCACATCTGCGGGAATTCTAGTAATGAATGTTACGTGTTGCAGTGAGCCACAGTGAGAATTAAAACTGGAGAGATGGGCAACTCGAAAGACAGAGAGAGCCAATCAGCACAGAGCCGTGCTTGTGTCTATAAAATAAATCTGCTGGAAAGTGAAAGGTAAAGAATATAGTGCCTTTTGAGTTGTTCTAAGCCTGTGTCCAGCTTCCTTATTACCTACCTGATTCTGGGAAAGTGTTACACTAAGGTATTAGATATTTTTTTCTCATGTTTCTACGATACTATTTCACACCTGCATGAAGTTGGCCCCCCCACCCAACGCAAAATAGTCTCAATTTTTTGTGCTCCGTTTGTGCTGGTTTGTGCCATAAAAATTTCTGTTGGTGCTGCTTCGGTTTTTGAGATATTAAAAGAATATTTAGAGGTCATTCTGAGGTCACTCAACCCTCCCACACGCTACTAATTCCCCACAAATAGTTTCGTTTGTTTGTTCTTCATGTATGCTGGTTTGTGCCGTTAAAGGTTTAGTTTGTGTTGCTTCCATTTTTAAAATATTAGACATTGACCTATAGGCAATACAGACTTTCACTCTGCGCCCCCACATTCTCTGTTAAAGCTTCGTTTTTTTTGTGCCTTTTTTTTTTTTTAATAATACAGTTGAATTAACAAGGTAAAATCCAAACGGCAAAACAAATCACATTAAATAGTCGCATTCACTTAATTGTTACCTATCCACTGCGCGTTTTCAACTTTTAACGGACACAGCGGATCACAGGATGTGTAAAGTGTAACACGAAC
Organism: Ictalurus furcatus; assembly: GCF_023375685.1. Lineage (NCBI taxonomy): Eukaryota > Metazoa > Chordata > Actinopteri > Siluriformes > Ictaluridae > Ictalurus > Ictalurus furcatus. Next base: position 8,881,176 of record NC_071257.1, on the reverse strand, counting down.
GCCAAGGTAAGTGTTTTTACTTGTTACTGTATGTTATGTGAATAACAGTTGTAATATTAACATTATTTCATAAATACACAAACCGTAATCTGTTTGCTGTAGCTCTGTTTATACATACATAGGCCGTGTGTGTGTGTGTGTGATTGACACTATCGGCCGATAGTTTAAAACCATCCGATGATCAGGGCCGATTATATCCTGTCAATCAAGAGTGCGGGAAAAAGCGTCGATTTCGTGCTGTGTGTAAAGATGATGTCTCTTGCGTGGAATGATGACAGAACTGCAGTTTGTAATCTCTGCACTGCTAAAATTTTACACCGGAAGTGAGCAGTTTCGGCGTTGAGTCTAATTTTAAAAAAATTAATTTTGTCACGCTGCTGGAGCTGCTTGCGCTGAATTAAAGGGCCAGTACACCGTTGAAAGATTTAAATGAAGATGAGTTGACAAAAAAGTTTAGATTGCACATAAATATACTTGTCGAGTAGTTATAGTTCCTATCCACTTAATGTTAATGTATACAAAAAGTTTATATTGTATATTACCAGTTTGATGTCAATGCTGAAGTAGAAATGCTTTTGTTTGCGGTGAGTTAATGTGAGCCTAACTGGAGGTTTTTTTAGCATTCAGTCAATGTTAATAAGAATTAATAACATTCAATAAGTTAATAAATCTTACTTTAATCTTCAGAATTTAGTTCATGTGTTAATGTTAATTTGAGTAATCTGTTTTCTGTTTATGAGACCAGTTACTGTGAAACAACTTGTTGAAATGGATAGAAAGTTTTTATTTGCATTTCCTTCAGAATTGTGGAATGAATTATTATTAATTTAAAAGAAGGCATAAAAGGCAGAACTATTGGTTATCGGTATTGGCCAACATGTGTGTGTGTGTGTGTGTATTTATATATATATATATATATATATATATATATATATATATATATATATATATATATATATATATATATATATATAATAGTATGTGTGTGTGTGTATATTACATATATACACACACACATATAATTAGTGTGTATGTATTATACATAGATATATATGGATAGACAGTATCTTACAAAAGTGAGTACACCCCTCATTTTTGTAAATATTTGATTATATCTTTTCATGTGACAACACTGAAGAAATGACACTTTGCTACAATATAAAGTAGTGAGTGTACAGCTTGTGTAACAGTGTAAATTTGCTGTCCCCTCAAAATAACTCAACACACAACCATTAATGTCTAAACCGCTGGCAACAAAAGTGAGTACACCCCTGTTGGTCCCAATTAGCCATTTTCCCTCCCCGGTGTCATGTGACTTGTTAGTGTTACAAGGTCTCAGGTGTGAATGGGGAGCAGGTGTGTTAAATTTGGTGTCATTGCTCTCACACTCCCTCATACTGGTCACTGGAAGTTCAACATGGCACCTCATGGCAAAGAACTCTCTGAGGATCTGAAAAAAAGAATCGTTGCTCTACATAAAGATGGCCTAGGCTATAAGAAGATTGCCAAGACCCTGACACTGAGCTGCAGCACAGTGGCCAAGACCATACAGCAGTTGAACAGGACAGGTTCCACTCAGAACAGGCCTCGCCATGGTCAACCAAAGAAGTTGAGTGCCTGTGCTCAGCATCATATCCAGAGGTTGTCTTTGGGAAATAGACATATGAGTGCTGCCAGCATTGCTGCAGCGTTTGAAGCGGTAGGGGGGTCAGCCTGTCAGTGCTCAGACCATACGCTGCACGCTGCATCAAATTGGTCTGCATGGCTGTCGTCCCAGAAGGAAACCTCTTCTAAAGATGATGCAAAAGAAAGCCCGCAAACAGTTTGCTGAAGACAAGCAGACTAAGGACATGGATTACTGTAACCATGTCCTGTTGTCTGATGAGACCAAGATAAACTTATTTGGTTCAGATGGTGTCAAACGTGTGTGGCGGCAACCAGGTGAGGAGTACAAAGACAAGTGTGTCTTGCCTACAGTCAAGCATGGTGGTGGGAGTGTCATGGTCTGGGGCTGCATGAGTGCTGCCAGCACTGGGGAGCTACAGTTCATTGAGTGAACCATGAATGCCAACATGCACTATGACATATTGAAGCAGAGCATGGCCGCAGGGCAGTATTCCAGCATGATAACGACCCCAAACACACCTCCAAGACGACCACTGCCTTGCTAAAGAGGGTGAGGGTGATGGACTGGCCAAGCATGTCTCCAGACCTAAACCCTATTGAGCATCAGTGGGGCATCCTCAAACGGAAGGTGGATTAGCACAAGGTCTCTAACATCCACCAGTAGCGTGATGTCATGGAGGAGTGAAAGAGGACTCAGTGGCAACCTGTGACGCTCTGGTGAACTCCATGCCCAAGATGGTTAAGGCAGTGCTGGAAAATAATGGTGGCCACACAAAATATTGACACTTTGGGCCCAATTTGGACATTTTCACTTAGGGGTGTACTCACTTTTGTTTCCAGCGGTTTAGACATTAATGGCTGTGTGTTGAGTTATTTTGAGGGGACAGCAAATTTACACTGTTATACAAGCTATACACTCCCTACTTTAAATTGTACCAAAGTGTCATTTCTTCAGTGTTGTCACATGAAAAGATATAATCAAATATTTACAAAAATGTGAGGGGTGTACTCACTTTTGTGAGATACTGTATGCATGTGTATAGCTATCTATCTATAATGTGTGTATGTTTAATTTAACAAATGTATATAGAGCCTTTGCAGTGATCTTGTTTTCTAGCTGCTCACTAAGCTCTGTCCGAATGCTATGATTTGGATTGCCGCGTTTGATGAACAGAGGACTGTGAAAATGGAATCCCTGTCAACTGCTGGTTTCTTGGACATCTGCCATAAGCAAAACATCATTACCCCCTGAAATAATCTTGAATCTGAGTATTACTGTATTTGCCCGGATACTAGGATAATATAATATAGTGATAATATATCTTATATTATTACCAATATGGTAATGTTGACCCCTAGATGCACAATGTATTTTAAAAAAATAATTAATGTGGTTCACATGTGCAGCTGTAATTAGCATTTAATAGCTGCATTAGCCATATTAGTATTAGCAATGAGTTTTCTGTTCAATAAACATTGACAATCTTAGCTCTCATGAATGTTGTACCATTATGCTTGAAGTTAACTAATAATATTGTAACTGCAAGTGTTAACACATTGTACTTAATATACTGGCCAGAATTTTGATTTAGTAAGTATATCGACTTTTCCTATACTTACTTCACACTAATTTCCACAAGAGCATCTTGAACAGAAGTGTCACTTACATCTAGTAATGGCAGTGAAGTGTAGCAGATGATACTCCTTGTAAATAAATGAAAAGTTCATTTAGGAGAGACCCGTGAATGAAGTAAAGATAATTGTTTATTGAACAAGTGATGAGATGATTAGTCTTGACAAAGTCTTCGGCAATTCGACTCTAAAATTGTCCTCACACAGAGGAAATTTGCGCCTATAACAACTGAAGGGGGGTGACCTCAGAATGACCTATAAATATTCTTTTAATATCTCAAGAACTAAAGCAGCACAAACAAATTTTTTTTGGCACAAACCAGCACAAACGATTGAGACTATTTTGCCGATGTTTTGCCTTGGGTGGGGGGCCAACTTCACGCAGTTATATTTCAGTAAGTTATAAACTGAAATAGACAGAAAGCATCAGTTACATTGCTGACAAAGTAATCATCCCAGGGGGGCGGTGGCCAGATCTGACATTCATCAAATTGCTGTGAAGAAAGTATTGAAGCCTGTTATCAAAGGGCTGTCAACTTTCATTCAAACTCACATGTGACATCAAGCCATAGAAATCCTTTTTGTCCCACTTAATTTTTTTTATGCAGTAATGTTTCTTTTTGTTGCATTGTTTGATACAAAAGACATGAATAGTAATAAATATAAATGGGCTGAGTGTACATGTTTTTTATTCATTTGGATAATAGACATCAAAATGGTAGGCCTTTGGGTGTCAGAAATATGTCCCACATTGTCCCACACAAACTTGCAAAATGTCCCACATTTGGTCCATTTGCATCTGGTCACACTACTCTGAAGGGCACTTTGAAGTGAGAGTAATCAAGCTAGTCATGCTGTAAGATTGCTTCAAACTGAATTTCTAATAAAAAATGACTGAGTGACCGTTATTTTTTAGCTCCACACCTTTTAGCGCTTCAAAGCTCTGACAGTGGATGGTAAAGTGAAAGAACTGTTGCTAATAATAGAACAAAGAATTGAGACTTGACTTGTACTTGGACCTCAAAGACTGACTTAGACTCCTGGCGTACATTGTCAGTGCTTATTGCAGTTCATCCTTTAGCATACCAACACTTTTACACAACAAATTCACAAAACAAGTAATTGCAAATCTAGCAAACAACTTCCCATATCACAGCCATACTTTGTACATGGCCTGACAACAATCCCCAAAATATCCTAGGTCAGTAGTTTTCAAAGTGGGGGCCGCCAGGGGGCCTCAACAATTTGGTGTGAAAAATAACTAAATGTATTTTTTTCTCTTTCTCACTCTCAGGCAACCACACACACAATCAGTTCCTAATGTAATGTAAAGATCTAAGATGTAATTATTAATAAGAAAAAAGGGTGATATATTCAGAAGTCTGTATTTTTAATGTGTTTTAAAGACATCTTGCAAAAGGGGGGCCTCGGTCAAATGTTAATGCCATTTGGGGGGCCTTGCCCTGGAAAAGTTTGGGAACCCCTGTCCTAGGTAACTCCTGTAACATTGCCGTCTAGCAAACATTGAGTGCTCAGCTGCATAATGCTGCTTGCAGCTTTATTAGGGGGCAAGCAACAATGGTGCAAGTCACCTATAGTGTTAGTTGGCATTTTTCTTATTAGAGGCCAAGCACAGAAGGTGCAAGGCACCCATATTGTTTGTTGGCATGGTTCTTATTAGGGGCCAAGCACAGAAGGTGCAAGGGACCTAGTGTATTGTGTTTTTATGTTTTCTTTTTTAGGGGCAGAACACCAAAAGTGCAAGGCCCCTATTGTGGTTCTGTTTTGTTCTTATTAGAGATGACAACCTTGACTCTGTCAGCCATATTGACCGTCCACCATTTTGAATGATGTCATACACAGTTTTTTTCACTACTTGTCCTACAAATTTAGCTCATATCATCTTCCAACCAATCTGCACAAACTTGGCCAAATGGATTTTTGATTTTCAAATTCGTTCACCCATAACACAGCAATGAATCCAACTGTGAAGCTGGCAAACACCATGTGGGGCCATATCTAGGTAATTGTTTTGCATATTGAAGCAAATGTTGGCATATTGAACATTGGCATGATGAGCTTAGAGTCCATGCAAAGTTTTGTGAGAGTTCCACCTACGGGTCACAAAATATAATAAACAAGATGAAGCAAGGCTAAATCTCTGCAGCACTTTTCGTATCAATATAAAACTCATTGTGCGTGAACTTATGTCTCAAGAGTCTGAGATTAAACCTGTGATGGTGCCCCCTAGCTGCTATTGTGTGTGAGGCCCCATAAATACTGCTTGCAGCTTTAATTATTCTTCTGCTTCTTCTTCTTATGGCTAATTTGGAAGTGTGTTTGTCATAAATTTTGAACCATGTGTCCAAAACTTAAAAGCAGAGACAACGAAGGCAATTTCTACCTAATTAGATTTTCTGCTATCTTGAATTTTGTCAAAAACAGCTTTTTTGCTATTCCTCCTGCAAATTTTGTCCAATCATCAACAAATGTGACATGTGCCATCTACAGAGTAAGCCTCAAAAAAAGCTATCAAATAATTTTGAATACTCCAAACAGTTTGTCCATAATGCGCCAGTGAATCTGATCGCAAAGACGCCAAAAATGATGTGAGGCTGTATCTCAGCAATGACTTTGTGCACTGACACAACCCTTGGTAGGTATCTTCCAGCCCATGATCTGAGGCTATGCCTTAAATTTCGTGATACTGCCACCTTCTGGTCAAAAGTAACAATAACATGCTAAAAATATGCTTACATCTAATTGCCATTTTTGCTACCCCTTCTCTTTATTTTGTCCAGTCTTCACCAAATTTGGCTCACATTATCTTAAGACCTGTCTGAACAAAAATTATCAAAGGAATTTTTATATTCAAAACTGTTCTCCTGCAACGTGCTGAAAAATGCAACAGAACAGGATGTGAGAGTGTATCTAAGCAATGCATTTACATATCCTCATGAAATTTCTTCAGTATCTTCAGGACTATGCCCCAGATGTATCCAAGATGTTTTGTGACTATGCCCCCTTGTGGTCAAGAACTGGAAAAGCTTTCTTTTTTTCTTATATCATTTGAAGAGTTTGTGCTAATTTCACAGTTCTTTTTTCCTATACTTTCCCTGGGGTATGCTGAAGTGAATGCACACCAACCTCTGAAATTCAAGTGTACTTCCTGTCGACCATCTTGAATTTTGTCAAAAACTTTTTTAGTCGTTCCTCCTACAAATTATGCCCAATCAGCACCACATTTGGCATACATCATATTTAGACCAATCTGGCCAAAGTTATCAAAGGAATGTTGATATTCCAAAGAGTTTGCCTGTAATGTGCCAACAAATTTACAGGCAAAGCCGACAAACAGGAATTGAAGCTGTATCTCAGCAACCACCTGGCAAACTGACACAAACCTTAGTAGGCATTCTCAGTACCATGCACGCTGTGGTGACCCAGGGAAGAATAGGTCCCTAGCACACCCTTGCTGATCGGAAGAGGTGACAAATGAGACAACTTGTTGGTCGTGAGTTGCGATTTGGGCTTGCTGTGGCTTCCATATATCCAACACATCACTTTGGCTCCTACTTCATTCAGACGAGGGGTTGGAAAGGCCCATTCCAATCAACCGGCTTGTCAGGACTTGACCTGGTTTTGTTTTGGTATTACAATTGACCATATCTTTCACTTCTCCCTGTAGGTGCTTGTGTAGGGTCAATCGAGTAGCTTAAACCTTGTGTTTATATGCCCAAGTATATAATTTTTGTATCCTTGTTGTACATCCGGTGGATTCCTGTGGCCCTGTACATCCCCTTGTTGGACTCCGAGGTGGGTGATGAGCAGAGATGACGAATATATATCGCTATATATTATATATATATCGCGAATATATATAACACTACGATGGATACTGGACTAGGACTTGGATGAAGAACCAACCACTGATTTACTCTTCTCTTTTTAAAATGAAAACTGCCAAAGATTTCTTCTACTAGCGTCACTATCGATATGCCCCTTACTAAGCTGTCCCATTTTGCTATACAAAAAGGAGTCACAGGAATAGCAGGATCAGTCAAATACATCAAACATTTGCAATCTGGACACATTTTAGTGGTATGAGCTAAGAAAGCAAACGCGGAAAAGAGTAACTACTCTAGCCGGAGTTGCCATGAATGCATTCTATCACCCTTCCCTGAATAACAGCAAAGGCCTGATCCATACCAGAGAACTGCAGGACATGGATGAAGCTGAAATAAGAGCAGAACTAAAACAACTAGATGTGATCTGATTGATTTTAAAAGAATAAATATAAAAAAAAGATTGTCAAATACTTAAAACAGGTACATACATCCTGACTTTCAAAAGACTTCAACCGCTAGAATGAATCCAAATACGATACCTAAGTGTCACTGTGAACATCTTCATACCGAACCCACTGAGACATTTTAAATGCCAGAAATTTGGTCATGGTTCTGCTGGATACAGGAATAAGGCCACCTGTCAAAATTGTGGTGACGATGCCCATGAAGCAAACTGCACTAAACCCCCTAAATGTAGAAATTGTTTAGGTGATCATGCAGCCTCCTCAAAAATATGCTCTATCTGGGTCAGAGAAAAAGAAATACAGAAAATCAAACATACAAAGAAGCTGAGCTATCCTGATGCACGAAAACAAGTTGAAGGACAACCTGCTTTGACTCTGAGTAAGACCTATGCTGCGGTGGTTAAGCCAAAACTGCGAGCAACCAGCTGCCAAACAGAACTGACTTGGGTATTTTCAGACAAACCTCAACCAATAGGCAGTGCAAGGAGGGTGTCTCCTCAAAAAAGTAGGAATGTGCACATCCAGACCAACCCAATTCAAAGTACAGTCAGAACAGAGAACCCAGAGAGAGAAAAAAAAATCTCATAATGCAGCAACTCCACAATCAAAATCAAATCAAGATTAAAAACTGACCCCAAAAATCAGACAACCCAAAAGATGTTGAAATGGCTGAGGCTATGCCTAGCTGTAGTCGAAGCCTCTCCCCCTAAGTGCTAGAATAAAGGACCTGTCCCTATCCTTCCCGCTTGATGATAAACAATCTGTTTAGTTTAGTGGAATAGCTGGGGCCTCAAAACTAATTTTGCAGAATTACAACTAGTGATGCACCGAAAGGAAAATTCAGGGCCAAAACCGAAAATTCAGGATGCACATTGCCAAAAACCGAAAATTTATTTTTTAAAAATGTTAGAATTTTAAAATAGGTTTTTTTGGTGTAATTTTGTTAATATTAGACGTTTTTAAAAAATAATTTAATGAATCTGAATTGAAAAACTACAAACAAAAAAAAATTCATACTTTTATTTAATATAACACACCAAAGCAAAAACAATATTAAATATATTATTCATTCAGTTCTGTAATAATCAAATTTAAGATTTTTTTTATACAATTATCCACATAATGTAATGTTAACTATTATGATATGGAAAACAACAGCCAAGTAATGAAGTTAGCAGCTCTGAGCTAGCATCTTGCAAATACAAAAAAAAAAGTTTAAATATGCTACACAACCATTTTAATGAAAACAACAGGCAAAACACAGAATGACAGAGGGCCTCTATTCTGTTGTTGTTTTGCTGTACTCTGCTTATTGAATGGGATGTTGTGTTTTCAGGTGGTGTAATAAACCTGTCATGGAACAGTGCTTTGGCACCATACCCTCTCTTGAAATTTTTGCTGAACACTGCAGATGGCAAATTTGATGTCCTTATCAGAAACTTTGAAGTATTTCCAAACCACTGACATGATCACCCTTTGCAGGGTAGCACCGTTATATAACCATCGGCTAGATCGAAAGTGAAATCTAAGTGCTGAGCACTGATGGGTGGGGTGGGCATGGTGGCTCATATTTTCTGCCTTTTCTCTCTTTCGGCCAAACACAGAAAATACCATTTTTGGCCGAAAATTTTCGCCAGCCAAAATTTCAGTGCATCCCTAATCACAATGTTTAACTACTATTTTAAATTCACTTGCCTATTGTATTCAGGAAACTCATTTATCTCCAAATGATCCCTTGACCCTCAAAAATTTTACAATGTTTAGTGCATATAGACCAAACTCACATCGGACCTCTGGGGGTTCAGCTGTCTTTCTGAAACAAGACACAATTCACAGCTACATTGCACTGGATACCCATCTACAAGCTATAGCAATCTGACTTATGCTTCATAAAGGCATTACACTATCTACATACCTCCCAATGAAATTATTATACAACAAGAACTGGATAAACTTGTCGCTCAGTTACCAACCCCATTCATTCTTAAGTGGGATTTTAACAGCCATAATCCTTTATGGGGAGAAGACGATGCGACTTCAAAGTAAAGATAATGGAAGACTTCATTAACAATGATTTATGCTTGCTAAATGACAGGGCTAAAACTTATCTTCATCCAGGTCATGGTACTTACTCGGCAATCAATTTGACCACATGCAGTGCTGAGATTATTCTCGATTGCTGGTGGCAGGTCTGGGATGGCCTATGTGGGAGCGACCATTTCCCCCTAATTATTTCTCTTACAGAAACAGATGTCCAACAAAGACCCACAAGATGCCGGCTTAAGAAAGCAAATTGGTCATCCTTTCAAACCCTATGCAGTGAGAGAGTTATTTCAGCAATTCAAGACAATCAGGACCCCATAAAAAGCTTCACTGATCAACTAATTGTTGTTGCAGATGAAACAATTCCCAAGACGTCAACCAAATCAGACTGTAAGGCTAATCCGTGGTTTATTGAGCAATGTAAAATGGCTATTGAGGCATGGAAAAAGGCTAAAAGATTTTTTAACAAACATCCATCATCTGCAACCCTAACAAGGTTTACAGTTTGTTGAGCTCAAGCTTGCAGGATCATTAATGAAGCAAAGAAGCAAAGTTGGAGACGATTTGTATCAAACTTAACATGTCGCACACCTATGAAGAGGATCTGGAACATGGTTTGCAAGATGAAGGGCGTGGGAAGTGGATCATATATTCAGCACATCAAAAAACAAGACACTATTCAAACAAAGGAAATAGATATAGTGAACAAGTTAGCAGAAACCTTTGAAAAGAATTCGTGTTACGAACCCGGTCTAGGTCGGGCCCCAACATACAATAAGATAAAAAAAAAAAAAAAAAAGAAACGGGTTGGCGAGACCACGATTGTGTTTACTTTGTTTTTATTCTCCAAACGGAGCATCTTTTTATATCATTTAGCAAGCATATACCTTGTCACTCGCTTGGAATGTACGCACCACAGACTTTTTGTCAAAAGGAGCCTTCATACAGGCCTGAGAGGATGCCAGAGAACTTTTGGCTAACTCAAAAGCAGTATGGAGGCACTCACGAAAGGAACTAACATAACTAGGACATTCCTATTTAGGGGTTTCACCAGACTTGGAGACAGGAACTCTTCCTGTAAAACCTTTAAAGGTCCACGAACCGAGTGCCCAAAGATTAACTCGGCAGGACTGAAACCAAGTGACTCTTGTACAACATCATGGATAGCAAACAATAACAGGGGAATCCCTTCATCCCAATCTTTTCCCTGACCTAAACAGTAGGTCCTAAGCATAGACTTCAATGTCTGTTGGAAGAATTCTAATGCACCCTCTGACTCTGGGTGATAAGCACTAGAAACCTGATGATGCACATTCAGTTGTGTCATAACCTTCCTGAACAGAGCAGACATAAAATTTGAACCCTCGTCTGACTGGATGTATTTTGACAAACCAAAAGCGGTACAAAACTTGACAAGATCTCTGATGACAGCACAGGACTTTATGCTACGCAGGGGTATAACTTCAGGGTACCTAGTAGCAGCACACATCAAAGTTAGTAGGTATGAATTACTAGACCTGGTTCGAAGAAGGGGACCCACACAATCTATTAAAATTCTTTCAAAAGGTTCTTCCATAACAGGTATAGGTTGAAGTGGAGCAGGGGGAACGACCTGATTTGATTTACCTGCAACCTGACACACATAACAGGAGTGGCAATACCTGGCAACCTCTGACCTCATAGCAGGCCAAAAAAATGCCTTAAAACACGATCATATGTCTTCCTCACACCAAGATGACCAGCCAGATCATGGTCATGGGCAATACTCAACACTTGGGTTCGGTATGGTTTTGTAAGCACAACTTGAAAAACTGACCTCCAATCATGCTCAGAGTTCAGGGGTGTCCACCTACGCATTAATACATCCCCATCAAAGAAATACACTGTAGAACATTGAGGTAACTGTGCTTTATCTACCGCAGCAGTCATACAGTGAGAGAGCGAAACATCTGTTTTCTGGGCAGCCACAAGCTGTTCTCAACCAACATCCCATTTACCACACTCTTCGTCCAATACTGAAGAAGTTTTAGCTTCGGGAAGAACCCCTGGACTAGAACACAAATCTTAGTTTTCAAACAAGGGATCATCAGTACACATAAAAGAGTCTGAAATATTGATAGCACCTTTCATTTTGCGAGCTTGGGCACGTGTCACGAGACAGGAACTGAAGACAGAGGGAAACTCACGTAAAAGCTCATCGCTGTCATGCAACACGGGAGCATCTGTTACAACAGGCAAATGGAAAACCTTTCCACCGGCTAAATCATTACCCAAAATAAACAAAACTCCCTTAACTGGCAACTGAGGTCGAACTGCAACCTTAAGGAAGCCAGACACAACATCAGAACGAAGATAAACCATATGCAATGGGGCCTTCACTACACCAAGTTCAATACCCGGAACTAGAACATCTGCACCACAGCTAGAGTGTTCAGACAAAGGAAGGACGCCTTCCGACATGAAGGACTGAGTTGCTCCGGTATCTCTCAGAATACGCAGTGGTTTACGGTCCGAATCGGTATCCGAGAGTGAAACTACACCATCCAGAATAAAAGGTTCAAATGCAGTGTCAACTGAAGAAAGTGAATGCAAACTGTCTCAGTGTTGTCGTTGTACATGCACTGAAACCACACTCTTAGGACTGTTTTGTGCTTTCCGGCGATTTTTGCGCATTAAAACGGGACAAGCAGCAATGAGGCGACCAGATTTGCGACAGTAAAAATATTCACGGGACTCACTAGTACTTTTAGGTGCGCTTACAGGAGCTTTCAAGCTGTAGCTGCGATCAGAAATATCACGACGCGGAGGGGAAAATACAGTTTTGTGCGTGAGCACAAACTCATCAGTCAAAACGGCAGCATTAGCGAGCGAAAAGACTTTTTGCTCATTCAAATAAACCACAATTTTGTCAGAAATACAAGTCTTAAATTCTTCAAGCTTAAATTCATCAATTCTTTAAACTGGTCAAAAGTAATGACCTTACTTGCGGCGCACCACTTATCAAATAACACAGACTTTTCACACACGAACTCAACATATGTTTGGCTGGCGGTTTTGGCATGCTTTCGAAATTTCTGCCGATAAGCTTCGGGGACAAGTTCATATGCCCGTAACACAGCTGATTTAACTGTTTCATAATCCAAACTTTGTTCCAAAGTTAGAGCAGAACATACTTCTTGAGCTTTTCCCACAAACTTGCACTGTAGCAATAAAGACCAAATATTTCTAGGTCACTGCAGAGTGGCAGCAATGTGCTCAAACATAGGGAAATAGGTGTCCACCTCACTTTCCCTAAACATAGGAACTAAAGCAATGTGTTTACTAACATCAAAAGTAGCAGGATTACAGACGAGGTGCCACGATGCGCAAGCTCTAGTACAGGCGATGACTGATTAACAGGAAGCGCAGGTGCAGGAGACGCAGGTGAACCAGGAGCTGGCCTATTTCGCAGCGCCAACTCTAACTCCAGCTCCTTCAGCTTTATCTCCTTCTTGGTTTCCAGCTCCAGTGTTTGGAACTGCAGTAGCTGAGCTTGATACTGCTGACGACTTAACTCAAGGTCAAGTCTCTTTAGTTGCAGCACGAGCATGGGTTCCTCTAATGGAGAGTCTACTGCCGCGGGATCTATGCGCGTCGGTTCCTCGGGCTTGGCCCCAGCCTCCGCTGCAGCCAGATCCTCGGAATCATTGACCGGTGATGGAGCACCCGCCTCGGTAGGCTCAAACATGACTTGCTGTTTTACAAGCTCCTCATACAGCAACTTTTTGATGTCTCGCTTAGTGGCACCCCGTGCAACCGATATGCTGTAAAAGTCCGCAAGTAGTAACAGGTCATCCTTACGGCATCTCTCAAACTGCTCTAATGTGGGACAAATGGTAAACTGATCCCGATTAAATTTAGTTGCCATATCTTATAACCTGTACACACACGCCCCACCACAAAGACAAAACTGCTAGACAAACGCGCCGAAAGAAAAACGGGACGAAACAAGGGAAAGAACAGGATGAGCCCCCAATTCTGTTACGCCGGATAAGCACAGGATGAGCCCCCAGTTCTGTTACAACCCCGGTCTAGGTCGGGCTGCAACATACAATAAAATAAAAAAAAGAAAAGGGTTGGCGAGACCAAGATTGCTTTTACTTTTGTTTTTATTCTACAAACGGAGCACCTTTTTATGTATTTAGTGGTTTCAATCTTCAGAAGCCGGCCAGGCCAAAATAATAAACAAAAATACCCTCTAACTTTACCAAAGAAAACTAACTAAAGTACAAGAAAAGAAAACAAAAATACACCATCTTCCCTCACTCTCTAGCTAACCCAAAAACAGGAGAAAAGAAGAAACACAAATGGCGCCGACTTCCTACAAACCACTCTTAACCGTGCACTATTTACAGGGGTGACTATTAGTGTGTTAATTAACAAAGTAATATATACATATATACACAAGGGTATCACATGAATCGTAACGGGGCAGAGCATAAACAAAGTCAAATCACGCATAAGGTCATACACAGGCAAAATAGTCATAGACAGGCGAAAAGCACTTCTCTCTATACACAACGCAATGGCAATGATCTGCCCTGGGATGGAGACTGACGAGGCTTAAGTACACTTCCGGAATCGTGCAGGCAACCAATCCTGTCGCACAAGGCCGGAGCAGGCGTGGACAAGACGTGATCATCCACTAGCAAGCCGGAACGTACGCATGCAGTATGCAGGGCCTAGAGAAGGGGGAGGAGACAAAAGAAACCCATCCCACCACCGACAGACACACAAATGGCACATAGAGCAAACGGAAATACATTGAATAACGTAACATTTGTCGATAGAAAACTGCCTCCCTGAATTCCAATCAATATGAAAACAACAGGAAAGTACACAACTGAATTTCTGTTCGAACAACAAGCAACCTTTCAAGATGGAAGAATTACTAAACCCTTTAAAATTCTCACATGATACTGCTGTTGGTCCAGATAAAATCCATTACCAATTCTTACCCCACAGCACATTATCCATACTTTTGAATAATTTCAACTTACTTTGGTCTTCTGGTAAAATAATATCCTCGTGGAAAGAAACAACAATAATTCCCATCCCTAAACTAGGAAAAGATCATACTAATCTAAATAACTATCAGCCAATTGCCCTTACAGTGCCTTAATCCCTCTTGGCATTTTTCTTATTTTGTTGCCTTACAACTTTGAATTAAAATGGATCTTTGGGGAGTTTGTATCATTTGATTTACACAACATGCGTACCACTTTGAAGATGCAAAATATTTTTTATTGTGAAACAAATGAAATAAGAACCCCCCCCCCCCCCCCCAAAAAAAAAACCCCCCGCAATGAAAAAAAAAAGTCAATACACATCTAGTCACTGGGATCTTTGCCCATTCTTCAAGGCAAAACTGCTCTAGCTCCTTCAAGTTGTATGGGTTCCACTGGTATATAGCAATCTTTAAGTCATTCCACAGATTCTCAATTGGATTGAGGTCTGGGCTTTGACTAGGCCATTCATTCAAGACATTTAAATGTTTCCCCTTAAACCACTTGAGTGTTGCTTTAGCAGTATGCTTAGGGTCATTTGTCCTACTGGAAGGTGAACCTCCATCCCAGTCTCAAATCACTGGAAGACTTGAAAAACAGATTTCCCTTAAGAATTTCCTGGTATTTAGCACCATCCATCATTCTTTCAATTCTGACCAGTTTCCCAGTCACTGCTGATGGAAAAACATCCCCACAGCATGATGCTTCCACCACCATGCTTCACTGTGGGAATTATATTCTGGGGTGATGAGGTGTTTGGTTTTCACCAGACATGGCGTTTTCCTTGATGGCCAAAATGCTCAATTTTATTCTCATCTGACCAGAATACCTTCTTCCATATGTTTGGGGAGTCTCCCACATGCCTTTTGGTGAACATTTTGCTTATTTTTTTTCTTTAAGCAGTGGCTTTTTTCTGGCCACTCTCCTGTAAAGCCCAGCTCTGTGGAGTGTATGGCTTAAAGTGGTCCTATGGACAAATCCAAATTCCGCTGTGGAGCTTTGCAGCTCCTTCAGGGTTATCTTTGGTCTTTTTGTTGCCTCTCTGATTAATGCCATCCTTTCAATTCAGTTCAATTTTATTGGTCATTGTCTCAAAACAGCTTTACAGAAATATATAAACACAGGATACAGATTTTAAGTGTGTGGATTAATCCCAATTGAGCAAGCCGGTGGTGATGGTGGCAAGGAAAAACTCCCTAAGATTTTATGAGGAAGAAACCTTGAGAGGAACCAGACTCAGAAGGGAACCCATCCTCATCTGGGTAACAACAGATGGTGTAAAAGCAAAGGAAAGTTCATTATGGTTTTTATATGAAGTCTGTTTGTTGAACTAGTCCACTGTTCAGAGGAGACCCGAGTGCAAAACTGCATGTGGTAATTGCAGTCCCGGGGCCTTAGTAGCAACCATAGTCCCAGCAACCACAGTGGTCCACTCCTTGCCTGGTCCGTGAGTTTTGGTGTGCGGCCCTCTCTTGGCAGGTTTGTTGTGGTGTCATATTCTTTCCATTTTTTAATAATGGATTCAATGTTGCTCCCGGGGATGTTCAAAGTTTCGAATTTTTTTATAACCCAACCCTGATCTGTACTTCTCCACAACTTTGTCCCTGACCGGTTTGGAGAGCTCCTTGGTCTTCATGGTGCCACTTACTTGGTGGTGTTGCAGACTCTGGGGTTTTTAAGAACAGGTGTATACAGTATCTCACAAAAGTGAGTACACCCCTCACATTTTTGTAAATATTTGATTATATCTTTTCATGTGACAACACTGAAGAAATTACACTTTGCTACAATGTAAAGTAGTGAGTGTACAGCTTGTATAACAGTGTAAATTTGCTGTCCCCTCAAAATAACTCAACACACAGCCATTAATGTCTAAATGTCAAAAGCCACTAATGTCTAAACCGCTGGCATGTAAAACACCTTATATAATCTTAATTACTGGATTTTCTCCTTTTGTTTGGTTTTATTTCTACTGTATTCATGTAAGTCTTGTAATTTTTGTGTCTGTTTTTGAAAGCTACATGACTACTATTACTACTACTACTACTACTCAGGACCATGCCCTGAGGCTATGCAACAAAATTTCATGCCAGTGTCACCTACTGCTCAAAAACAACAACAATAATAATAATAATAATAATAATAATAATAATAATAATAATAATTATAATAATGATATATATAAAGTTTTCCATCTAAGTGCCATTTTTGTTACTCCTCCTTCAAGTGTTGTCATATCTTCACCAAGTTTGGCTCACATAAACTTGAGATCTGTCTAAACAAAAGTTATCAAAGCTACAAATCATTCTTAAATACCTATGATTGCTTACACAACAATTGTACTGTTTCTGTGAATGTGTAGCTCACTGAGTCTGGGTGATTGGTCCTGGAAAATGATGATTGCAGCTTTGATTGTTGCTGCTGCTGTTGTTGTTGTTATTGCAGTTATCTAGTTAACATTGCTATTTATCCAAAAATATATATTAGATAATACTATATAATATACACTATAATATTAGTAAATTTTAGTGTTTAAACAAATCTGGATTCACCATTTTAATCATTTTAAAAAGGCATGTGTTCAGTTATTTGCAAGTTGTACTACTATGCATACTCATTTACATTTACATTTATGACATTTGGCAGACATCCTTATAAAGAGCAACTTACAGAAGCGCTATGAAGTATCTATCAATAAATACACCCCATGCACACCCCAGCAAGCAACTAAAATATATATATATATATATATATATATATATATATATATATATATATATATATATATATATATAGTTAGCTGTGGTTGTAGAGGAGGCAGGTCGAATCGGCAGGTAACGTGTTATTCTGACCTGTGTTTAATTAGTCCGAGTTTGTGTGTGTCTGTTTGTGCTTTCAGTGCCTCCCATAATGAGCGAGAGAATGAGAGATGAGCAGCACAAAGACGTGTGTGTGCTTGTCTGTATGATTATGTAGTTGAAATAGTTGAATAATATGAGCAAATCAGAGTACATATTACAGGAGAAGCATGTGGGAAAAA
Source organism: Ictalurus furcatus (assembly GCF_023375685.1). Lineage (NCBI taxonomy): Eukaryota > Metazoa > Chordata > Actinopteri > Siluriformes > Ictaluridae > Ictalurus > Ictalurus furcatus. The sequence continues at coordinate 8,863,478 of NC_071257.1, read as the reverse complement.
TAAAATAGAGACCTTATTAAGTGTGCAATTGCAAAAGTGCTTTAACATATGTCTGCTTCATTTTAATATTTGTACCGGACATTGCGTCTGATAGTTAATAGTCAAAAACCTAATGGCTAATGGAAACTCTCTCTCTCTGTATATGTAATATATATATTTGGACAAGCAAGCATTTGATCCTCTTTGAAACAGTGCCTATTAATAAAGTTGATGCACTCTATCAAATGATGCATAAAATTAACGTCTTGCAGTAATTTTCACTATTTAAATCTACAAAAAAAGGGATCAGTCAGAGCTAAAGAGTTCTGTAAGACCTTCAGAAAAAAAGGTTGTGGATGCCTATGAGTCTGGCAAGGGGTATAAAAGACCTCCAAATTATTTGAAATGCATCATTCCACTGTAAGGAATATCATCTGCAACTGGCGCAGATTTCAAACGACTGCCAATTTGTTCATGTCTGGCCATCCCAGCAAAATCAACCCAAGAGCAGACTGTCTGATGCAAAAAGAAGTCTTCAAAACCCCAAAATTTCATCACAGGATCTGCTTGTAAGTCTTTCAATTGTTGGTGTCAAAGTGAATGCTTCTACAATCAGAAAGATATTTTTTTTCTACAATCAGAAAGACAAATTTGACCTGCATGGGAGGCAAGCCAGGAAAAAGCCTTTTCTGTCTAAAAAGAAGATTATAATAAGAATACACTTTGCCAATGAGCATATAGGCAAAGACCAGGCCTTTTGGAATAATGTGCTCTGGACAGACGAATCAGATATAGAGTTGTTTGGCCACTGTAACAGCAGACATGTTTGGCACCAACCAAAGACAGCTTTTCAGGAGAAGCACCTAATACCAACTGTGAAGCATGGGGGTGGAAATATTGTGGTTTGGGGTTGCTTCGCTGTCTCAGGGACTGCATAGCTTGCATTCATTGATTCAATTATGAATTCTGCACCATATCAAAGAGTGCTTGAAGATAATGTGAGGCCATCTGTCTGAAAGTCGAAGTTGAACTGAAAATGGACCTTTCAACAGGATAATGATCCTAAGGACACTAGCAAATCCACCAAAGAATGGCTCAAAAAGAAGAATTGGAGGGTTATGGAATGGCCTAGTCAAGGCCCAGATTTGAATCCCATTGAAATGTTGTGGGGGATTTGAAATGGGCAGTACATGTAAGAAAACTTCCAAACATCTTGCAACTGAAAGAATATTGCATGGAAGAGTGGTCAGAAATTCCAGCAAAGCCGATGACAGAGACTGGTGGACAATTGTGCAAAATGCATACAAGAAGTTATTTCTGTTAAGGGCAGCACTACTAGCCTCTGAGGCCAAGGGTATACTTATTTTTTTCCACATAAGAATATCACACTTTTTGAAATTTCTGTTGAATAAATTATTGAAAAACCTAATTTTCCTTGTGGTAACACAAAAGAAACAATGTAACAGTTTGGTGATGTCATTGGGTCACCTGCTTGATGCAGTTATTGCAAACAAGGGATATGGAACCAAATATTGAGTGTTATTTACTTTAATTTACATTGTGTCTGACTGTTCCTATTCTTTTGCTCCCCTAAAAATTGGGTGGTCTGACACCAGAGGTGCTGTTTTAAGTTGTTTAACACATCTAGATGTGAATATCAGGAAATTAAAGCTGAAATTCTGACCTGTTGTCTCATTTCAATACAGTACAGGTTGCATCTCTTCCACCTTCAGAAATTTTATGATGACTCTGTGGTGGTTGGGTGCATGGGATGGACAGGAAGAGGAGTACAGGAACCTGGCAAACAACTTTGTGCAGTGGTGCAGGAAGAACCATTTACCCTTCAATGTTACCACGACCAAGGAGATGGTGGTGGAGTACCGGAGGAAGCGGACTACAACCAGCCCCATTACCATCATGGCTCAGGATGTTGAGCAGGTTAACACCTAAAGATATGTTGGTGTCCATCTTGACAACAAGCTGGACTGGAAGGTCAACTCAGAGGCTGTGTACAGGAAAGGGATGAGCAGGCACTACTTTCTGAGGAAGCTCTGGTCCTTTAATGTTTGCAGCCAGATCTTAGAGATCTTCTACAACTCTGTGGTAGCCAGTTTAATCCTCTTTGCAGCAGTAAGCTGGGGAGACATCAGAGCTGGAGATGCAAAAAAAAAAAACCCAAAAAAAACGCAGCAACTGATCAACAAACCTGGCTCGGTCTTGGGCTGCTTTCTGTAGAGTTTTGAGGTGGTGGTGGAAAAGAGGACCCTCAGTAAACACTCAGCCAATCTGAACAACAAACAGCATCCCATTCATGACCTACTGGTTAAGCAGCAGAACTCCTTTAATAGAAGACTCCTTCAGCTCAGCTGTAGAATGAGCATAACAGGATGTCATTTGTACCAACAGCAGTCACACTGTAAAATAGCTTATCACTGTCTTGGGTCACTATTTTACACTTGGCCAGTCTGGATAAGCTCACTGGATAATAGTTGAATTTGAATTGTTGAACTACCACCATCCACTATTCATCTCCATATGCACCGCTACTTTACTTCCATTCATTTTTCTGTTTTCACACTGTTGACAATGTTTGCACTGCCGCTTTAATTTCACTCAAATCTGCTGCTTGTATTTACACCCACTGCACTACACATCACGCTCTTACACTGTATTTGTTTTGTGTAAGATCAAAAGATAAATATGATAAGAGAGTTTCGAATTTCAGCTTTTATTTCCTGGAATTAATATATAGATCTGTTAAATGGCATAGAACATAGCACATTTTGTATCAGACAACCCATTGTAGATGAGCAAAAATACTGGAACATGTGGCTAACAGGTGTTTCTTTTTACCCAGGTGTGTCCTGTTAGATTGATGTTTAAACAATAAATAACTCTGAACATCCACTCTTGGTTTTAGCCTGAGATCACCAACAACCTCCATAGGGCAAGGGTGAAGGTATAACAATCCACTGTTCAAAGAAGACTTCAAGAGCATAAATATAGAGGCCATACCATAAGATGCAAACCACTTATCAGCAGTAAGAATCAGAAGGCCAGATTGGAATTCTCAATGAAATACAGAAATATGACACAAGCAATATGACACAAGTTCTGGAACCAAGATTAATCTCTACCAAAGTGATGTAAAGGCCAAAGTGTGGAGAAAGAAAGGATTCTTAAGATCCAAAACATACAAGCTTATCTGTGAAACATGCTGGAGGTAGTGTAATGGCTTGGGCTACTTCTGGAACATGGCTGATTCTGGAATAGGCTAACTAATCTTCATTGCTACAACAAATGATCATAGTAGCAGAATGAATTCAGAAGTTTACAGGAACATTATCTCTGCCACTTTACAGAGAACACAAAGACATTTTGTGTAATTCACCTCTAGATTGCAATATAATTAGCAAATTTGTAAAACTTGCCACAACTTTTGAACTGCTTAATGTAGTATCAAGATTCTTGTGTCCCTTGATTCCACTGAAGGTGCCGAGTGTTGCTTATGTAACGAATTTGTGATTTCTCAAACAGAAAGCCAGCTAGTCTGTCAGTTTTTTGCTTTTTCTCCCAGAAATTATTCCAAGCAATCATCACATTCAGCAGGCAGCATTGTGAGACCAGTCTGTTAAAAAGTAGGTTTTCCACAACATGCAAATTGGATGGTGAAGCTGACAAACAGGAAGTGAGTGCATATCTCAGCAATCGTGTGATAGATTTTCCTCAAACTTTGTAGATGAATAATGGGCCTTGTCCTAAGCGACTCCAAGACGTCTTCTCTAAATCCCCTCCAGGGGTACTATAATTCACAGATTAATAATACTGCTCATAACTTTTGAACCGCTTAACGTGCAATCATGATTCCTCTTTCTCTTGAGTCCCTGGAAGGTGCATGTAACAGATTTGTGATTTCCTAAAAAGGAAAATAGCCACTGTAAAATTTAACAAAAACTGGTCTTTGTTTCTTCTCTTAAAATTTTGTCCAATCATCATGCAATTTGATTCACAGCATTATCAGACCAGTCAAAAAAACAAACAAACAAAAAAAAATAGTTTCTCCAGATTTTTGGTATGTGAAATTTCATCCATAATATGCAAATGAATTTTGATGACTATCACCAAACAGGAAGTGAGATTAACCCACTCAGCCCAATGGTGGTGCTATAGTTCAGGCAGGGTTTTACTCTTGGTCCGTATCTAATGAACTGTGAGCCCTACAAACAAACTTCTTTTTTCCACTGATTCCATTGGTTCTCCTAAACAAAAGAAGCCTCAAGAACCATTTAACTCTGCTCAGATTTATTACAGCTGTAATTCATGATTGCTTGCATGTATTCACATGAAACTTGAAAGACATATACAGGACAAGATTTTGAGATCATATGCAAAGATTAATGTGTGGTCAAACATATTAATTAAAGGCAGAGCTCAGGTCAAATCACCATTTCTCAGGAATCATCCGATTGAGTCCAATTGAGCTGAAATATGTCTACAGTCATGTGGAAAAAATATGGACACCCCATGGAAATTGTTGGCTTTTTTGACATACTTGGACAAGCAAATATTTGATCCTCTTTGAAACAGTGCCTATTAATAAAGTTGATACACTCTATCAAATGACATAAAATTGTCATTTTATAGTAATTTTTTGTAGTAACAAAGAACAGATCATTCACATAGAAGTACACAGCTATATTTATCACACCTTCAATTCCATAAAATTAGAATAAGGTGTTCAGATTGGGTGCCAATGATTATAACCTGCTTAGGGAATGCAGGTTCAACCTGTCTTATTTAAACCCCTCGTATCTACACAGTAAAATCCCTAGTGTTGAATTAACACCCAGAGTGTTTATTTGAGTCCAATGGACTTATATAAACACTGCAGGGTGTGAATTCAACACTGTGGGTGTTAAATCAACACTGGTGATTTGGCTGTTTAGTGTCTGAACACATCTGACGTTCCCTTTGCTATTGAGGTGTGTGGTGTCATAGTGCCAAGATCTAAAGAGTTCTATAAAGCCTTCAGAAAAAGGATGCCTATGAGTCTGGCAAGGGATTTTAAAATTTCTCCAAAATATTTGAAATACATAATTCCACTGTACTGAAAATAATCTACAAATGGTGCAGATTTCAAATGACTTCCAATTTGTCCAGGACAAAATGTCCCAGCAAATTCAGCCCAAGAGCAGCCTGTCTGATGAAAAAAGAAGTTTCCAAGAACCCCAAAATTTCAACTGATAGTAAGCCTTGCAACTGTTTGTGTCAAATTGCATGCTTTTACAATCAGAAAGAGACAGCACAAATTTGACCTGCCTAGCCTTTGCAAGATATAGTTTGCCAATGAGCATATAGGCAAAGACCAGGCTCAAATAGAAGAAATGGAGGGTTATGGAATGGCCTAGTCAAAGGCTGGATTTGAATCGCATTTAAATGTGGTGGGATTTGAAATGGGCACTACATGCAGGAAAACCCTCAAACATCCTTCAACTGAAAGAATATTGCATGGAAGAGAGGTCAAAAATTCTAGTAAGCCTGGTGGACAGTTATGCAAAACGCCTACAAGTTATTTCTGCTAATGGGGGGCAATACTTGCTTCCAAAGCCAAGGGTGTACTTACTTTTTCCACATATCACATCTATTGATATTTCTGTTGAATAAATTATTGAAAAAGCAATTTTGTCCTTGTCATTTTGTTCAAGTATATGGACTTCATTAATAGGCATTGTTTCAAAGATGATCAAATGTTTGCTTGTCAAAACATGTCAAAAATTAATTTTCACAACTATATATGAAACATACTTTGCGAACTAGTACTATGTTGTTGTTTTTTTCTTTTTTTCTTTTAGAATCTTCACATTCTTGATATCAAAATATGCAGGATAGTGTGAATTTCAATAATAATCAAAAACATGTCATTTAAGCAATATGCATATGTCAATCAATTCTAAGGAGGCAGAGCCTAATTTATTCAAACATCTCGAACTCTTTATTGCTTGCATGGCAATTCACCAAATATTTAAAGACATGTACAGGGTGAAATCAGGTCTTTTGCCAAGTTTGGGGTGTGGTCATGAATAGGGGCAGGGATAAAGAAAGATTGTTTCTCAGGTACTGTAAGTCCAATTGAGCTGAAATTTGGCATGGTGCATCAATGTGCTACAATATAACTGGATTGTTGATGATAACCTAATTACTGAAAAAACATAGCTACCATCGGCTAGTCAGTTTTCAGCAGGCATTTGTCAGGGCTAACTCATTATATCAGTTCATACTGGGTCCCTACAGGAACCTACACTGCCAGTTTTGTGGTGATAGCTCAATGACATTTACATTACATTTATTCATTTAGCAGATGCTTTTATCCAAAGTGACTTACGAATGAGGAAATACAAGCAAAGCGATATCAAGCAGAGAACAATACAAGTAATGCTACCATACAAGATTTATAATTGAGTTCTAGAGAAGTAGAGGCTTAAGGGCTAGTATAAGTTTTTATTATTTTATTTATTTATTTATTTTTATTAATCTGGGGGTTGGCAGGTTAGGGATTAGTTAAGTGCTCATGGAAGAAGTGGATCTTTAGCTTTTTTGAAAATGGTTACAGATTCTGCTGTCCAGATTGAGGTTGGAAATTCATCCCACCACTGAGGGACAGTTAGTTTGAAAGTTCTAGAAAGGGACCTTGAGCCACGCTGAGTAGGTACTACTAAGTTTCGGTCGTTAACTGATTGCAGATTGCGTGAGGGATCATAAACCTGTGAACTGAGTGTTGAGGTAGGGGGGTGCCGTTCCAGACAAGGTCTTGTAGGTGAGCATCAAGGCCTTGAATTTGATGCAAGCAGCTACAGAAAGCCAGTGGAGGGAGATGAAAAGGGGTGTGACATGGGTTCTTTTGGGCTGGTTGAAGACGAGGCGTGCTGCTGCATTCTGAATCATTTGAAGGTGTTTGATGGAGCTGCCAGGGAGACCCGGGAGTACTGTGTTGTAGTGCCACCTAGTGGTCAAAAGTAGCAGTAATATGCTAAAAATGCTTCCATCTAACTTCCATTTTTGCTACTCCTTCAAATTTTGTACAATCTTCACCAAATTTGACTCGCATCATCTTGATACTCGTCTGAACAAAAATTCTGAAAGGAAACAGGATGTGAGGGTGTATCTCAGCAGTGTATCTACATATAATCATGAAACTTGATAAGTATCTTCAGGACCATGCCTTGAATGTACCCAATATGTTTCATGACTGTGGCAGCTTGTGGTCAAAAACTGTAACAATGTTTTTTTTTCCCTTATATCATTTGAAAAATTTGTGATAAATTCACAGGTTTTTTCCCTATAATTCCCAGAAGTATCCTAAAGTGAACACACATTTAGATCTGAAATTCAATTCTACTTCCTGTCAACCATCTTGGATTTGTTTTTTTCCTACTCTTCCTACAGATTATGTTGACATTTCCAAACAATATGACCACCATATGTCAATTAATTAGCTATTTCTCAGGAACCAAAAGTTCATTTGAGCTGAAATTTGGTGTGTTGCATTGTTATTCTGTAACTGGATTTCTCATTATCGCATATTTACTTCAAAAACATAAGTTGATAAGTATGTTCATCTATGATCTCTTTATTGTTCTATATATCTGCACTGGCCACTCAGTGCACTGTTTGTGAGGCTGCTTGTACCCAGTAGATTGCAACTTTTGGCTATATTATTATTCTACAACAGAAGTCTATGGCAGCCCCTTAACCATATGGTAAAGAGAAATTTGGCAGACTCATTTGACATAGTGCCAATAGTTATTGCACCAATTTTCCGCTTTGCCCCTCAATGCCTCTAATGTCACCAATAGGTGAAATTCAAAATACATTTATGCTTATAACTTATGGCCCATTTGAAATAGGAAAGAAATTCTTTGTTCACATTAATTCTAGTGTCATGCCAATTTCAACAGACCTCATGATGAGATTTCCCACCATTTTTTTTTAATGTTTGAAATTTCACAGCCCACAATTTTTGTTCAGTCTTCACCAAATTGGCTCAGTGATCTTTAGACAAATCTATATAAAACTTATCAGAATGTTTCTTGACAATCAAAACCATTACTCAAATGAATTTGATGGTCATATTTCAACAACAGCTTGATGGATTGACATGAAACGGCATCCCTGGTGTGTCCAAAAATGTTCTTTTTCTTTTGAGTACTATAAACTCCAACAGTATATCATACATGCTTGTTGATCAGAAAGTGCTTGTAAGTCGGAAAGCCAGTGCTGGGACCTACTATGGCCTCACAGCACACAAAGCTTTCTATGCTTTATGTGACGTTTAGCACAGTGACAGAGGACAGTCTTAGCTACCTATAAACCAATTTTGGTGTATGACACTCAAGCCCTCCAGCACAACATTAGTGCCACCAATATGGAAAATTTGGACAAACTATTACAATAATAATTCCACAACGCAATGTCCTAGAAACAAGATTCCACTTTCATTTGATTCTTTGGGTTAACTGTAGTTCAACAGACACTATGATCTTAAAAACTGTTTTTTTTTTTTGTTTGTTTGTTTGTTTGTTTTGTTTTGTTTTTTCCCCACTTCTTGTCCTGCAGAAGTATTTGTAGCACACTGTAAGGGACTCTATTTAGTTTTGTCTAAATATACCTTTAATGGTCACTATAATTCACAAATTTCCAAAATTGCTCATAACCACTGAACCATTAAACATCAAATCAAGATTCTTGTTTCATTTGATTATCTTCAAGGTGTTGAGTGTTCTTGATGTAACAACTATATTTTTTGTCAATACAGGAAGTTGGCCATTTTAAATTTTAACAAAAACTGCTTTCAGCAGAAATGTCCAGCAGAAATGTTCTGCAGAAATGTTCAGCAGAAATGTTCAGAAGAAATGTTCAGCAGAAATGTTCAGTAGAAATGTTCAGTAGAAATGATCAGCAGAAATGTTCAGAAGAAATGTTCAGCAGAAATGTTCACTAGAAATGTTCAGAAGAAATGTTCAGCAGGAATGTTCAGTAGAAATGTTCAATAGAAATGAAACTGGAGATTGTTTATTTGAGCTGAAATTAAAAAAAGGAAAAAAAAAAACTGCTTTCACTTCTTCTCCTAGAAATTTTGTCCAATAGCCATGCAATTTGGAAAAGAACATCGAGACCAACTTGAACAAAACTTGTTTCTCAGATTTTTTGCTATGATGGACAGTTTGTCCATAACACACCAACAAATGTGATGTCACCAAACAGGAAGTGAGGGCATGTATCAGCAATGGTGTGATGGAGTCTAACTAAACTTTGTAGATGAGTAAATAACCTCAAATGGTTTTGTCTAAATATCCTCTAGGGGCACTATAGTTCACAAATAAGTAAAACTGCCCATTTATTTTATAACACTTAGAATTTAATCATGATTATTCTTTCTCTTGATTCCCTAAAAGGTGCTGAGTGTTCCTCATGTAAAGAATGTGTGATTTTCCAACCAGGAAGTGTGATTCCTTTTTTTTTTTTTTTTTAATTCCACAAAACAGGATGAGAAGGCATATCTCATTAAAACTTTTAGGTATTGACATCAAACATGTCACATGTATTTTATAGCATGACATAAAGTTAAGAAACATAATTTGCTTTATTTGAAACTTGAGAGGGCTACCAAAAACAGACAGAGAGGAAATATCTCATCAATGGCTTGATGTTTTGCTTAAAATTTAAAATATCTTCAGAAAGAAGCATGGAGACAAGCACTGAGATTCCCACTAGCTTCTGCTCTTCCTCTATAGCTAAGAGGTGAGGCAAGAAAGTAGTTGGCCCTTTTTATTGCTGCTTGCAACTATATCTGTTTACCTCTATTTATTTATTATTATGCAAGCAGCCAGGCCAAATACATGTTTAAGACAATGCTTACATTTATTTTCATTTTCTTTTAATATTGGCAAAATATAAAAGCTTTGGGGAAAACTAACTAGAGCATAATAAAGTTGAAAAAAGAGAACCACTAAAAGAAACTAAATTTACTTTGCCACCTTAACCTGCTCTGTTGCACTTCTCAGACCACCAGAATTACTTTGGCATGGATGAGAACCTGGGTCCCGTGGCCATCAGTGTGCGACGAGAAAGGCTTGAAGAGATGAAGGAGAAGGAGGGGTTAGCATACAATTACCGTATTGTCTTCAGGACCAGTCAGGTAACACACCCTATATTCCTATAAGTTGTTGTGTGTATTAGAGCTTCAAGGATAAGCAAGAAAAGAACAGGCAATAACTAGATAGGTAAAGTTCATCATGAGAAGCATTGATGTTTGCTTGACAGACATTCTGAAAGTTTGAAACTGTTTCATAAGCTTGAAGAAGTTGAAAGACTGAAAAAAAAGAAAGAAAGGGTAACAGACAGAAAGGCAGACAGACAGTTACTGGTAGAAAAAATGATGACAACTAGTCATTTAGATACAAGTAAAAAGTCAGATGGTGTCAGAGAGTGACAAAATTAGATAGATGGAGAGAGAGTGTTATTAGTAGAAAGTGATAGAGGTAATGTGATAGCAAGAAATATGGAGAGAGAGAGAGAGAGAGAGAGAGAGACTGTGTGTGCTACTGGTAGATTGATGGAGGGATGGATGGAGAGAGTGTGTGGCATTGATAGAGCAATAGAGGAAGTGAGCGTCTCAGTTACAGGTTCACTGACAGAGTGAGAGGGAAAGAAGAGGTGCTTCAGGCCTTGCGCACACAGGCCTGTGTGAATTTTGACAGTTGGAGTTTTTGAGATTTTTGATCCACCACTACAGGAAAAGCATAAGTCTGATCAATAAAAAAAAAAAAATACAACTTGATAAGTCAGAACAGCCTGAAGGGCTGTGCTGAGTTTGCTTTAGGAGATTTAACAGTCCAAAATTTTTGGCCAATTTGAGCTTCAGTAACGGGAAAACCATAATTCCAATCAGTTAGAAAAGGACACTAAGGCAGAACAGGCTGAAGGTGTTTGGGATGTTTGGTGCATGTAGCTTGAAAACTGTAGAAAGAGTGGCATTTAGAATATATGGTACTCAGAATAATAACAATAATAATAACTACAGTTGACATTTTGTTTCAGTAGTTTTGTGATTACACTTATTTTGGGAGTTAAAGTGCATGTGATGTACACTAGAATACCCATAACACAATTATTCTCATTGAGTTGATTGCTATTTTGGAGGGTAACATGCACATGTGCCTAGCTATGCAGCCAACTCTAAAAGTACTGGCACCCTACCTATCCAACTCTACAAGTATTGGCACTCCATCTATTTTTCTAATCAACTATATAAATATTGGCACCCTATCTGTTTCTTTCTGTCTTAAAACTGAACATTACCTTCAGATTTCAAACTGATAACTATTTTAAACTTTCAGACCGGCTTTGTCAAGCCAACATCAAAGTTTGTCGTGAACTTTACCTATCTAGTTGTTACTGTTGTTATTATTATTATTATTATGTTGGTTGGACAAGGCCAATATACTGTTCTTCTTTATAAGCTTATTATTATTATATCAGCAACATCTTGAGACCTGTCTGAACAAAACTTATCAAAGGAACTCTGATATTCAGAACGTTTCTCCCACAAAGGACTTTGTGAAACTACAAATCATTCTTGAATCCCTTTGCCTATTGTTATGGCTCATGCTTTCCTGTGATTCCTTATGTATCAATTATAGCACCTCTGTGAATATGTGGCTCACAGAGTCTGGGTGCTTGACCCCCAAAAATGCCTCTTGCTGCTTTAATTATTATTATATTGGATTGACAAAGCCAACACACTTTTGAACTATTTAAACTTATTATTATTATTATTATTATTATTATTATTATTATTATTATTATTATTCTCCTGCTTCTTCTTCTGCTGAGACAATTTTTTTCTTTACACTACTCCTCCCAGATCTTTCAAGCTACATCCACCACACTCAGTACAGACCCATTCACTTACATTGATGATATAATATTCAGAGCCACCATATTCTATCTAATCAACTCTACAAGTATTGGCACCCTATCTATTTATCTGTCCCTATCTATCAATCAAATCAACTCTATAAGTTTTGGCACCCTGTCAATCCAACGCTAGACGTTGGATAGATAGACAGGGTGCTAATATTTGTAGAATTGGATAGATAGATAGGGTGCAAGTACTTGTACAGTTAGCCTCAAACTGTACAAGTATTGGCACACTATCCATCTATCTATCTAATCAACTCTACAAATATTGGCACATTATCTATCTATCTATTTATCTATCTATCTAATCAACTCTACAAGTATTGTCACCATATTTATCTAGCTCTACATGTACTGGCACCCTATCTATCCAATCAGCTCTACAAGTATTGACACCCAATCTATTTATCTAATCAATTATACAAATATTGGCACCCTATCTTTTTATCTCTACAAGTATTGGCACCCTATCTATCTATCCATCAATCTATCTCTTGTCTAGCTATCTAATCAACTCTACACGTATTGGTACCCTATCTATCTATCCAACTCTACTAGTATTCGTGCCCTATCTATCCAGTCAACTCTACAAGTGTTGGCACCCTATGTCTCAATCCAACTCTAGGTGTATTGACACCCTTTCTATCCAATCAACTCTACAAGTATTGGCACACTATCTGTCTGTTAACTCCAGATGTATGGGCACCAGGGTATGAAATTAGCACCCACCACCCACCAAATGCAGGTGAATTGTTAACAGTGGCATGTAAAATTGTCTGGTTATCCTCCACTTGTGGGTGTATTTCTTGCACAAGTAGGGCTTACAAAAATAGATATCTAAATTTGTGAAATTTAGTTGTTCCCACTCCTCGCCCTAGGTTCGCGATTGCCCTTGGCTGTACAAACATTAAACGTCACTTTGAAAGTGGAAGCAAAGAAAAAGCAAAAAATCGGAAGTGTGAAATTGGCTAACTGTCTGTTGTGTTCATGAAATAACACCCGCCTAATGACTTGTGAAAACAGTTATTAGCATGTAAAGAGAAAGGATTGATGTGTTCTTGTGTATTATTGAATATTTGAGTGTTTTAAACTTATTTAAAATTAATAAATGCGTGTGTGCAGATGAGCATAACACATCCCAGGTTTGGGTAGGGAATGAGGAAGCTGGAGACAGGCTTGGAAAAACTCAAAAAGCGCTTTATTCTTTATGCTTTCCTGTGGTTTTAATTTCTACACACACACACACACACACACACACACACACACACACAGGGCTCTGTGCTGGTTGTCTCTCTCTCTCTCACTCTCACTCTTGCTTCTATCCAAGACAATTGAAAGCACAAAGAGACACAAACAAATAAACTTTCACTAATTACACGCAGGTGAGAATCATCATGCTGTTACCTGCTGGTTCGACCTGCCTCCTCTCCGTCCACAGCCGACGCTCGACCATGCCCTCGCTGCCACAAAGACTTTTTATGATTACTTTAAATTTAAAAAACAACTTATTGTTTATATCAATTATATAATGTAAAACAACGTTGTTAGTTTCTGTTTTTGTGAGGTAGAAATTCTGAGTGGCCAGTAAAAAAAAATTACCAGCCACTGGTAGAGGAAAAAGTTCATTTCAGACCCTCATGGGCACTGTATCTATTTAAACCTACAAGTATTCGCAACCTATCTATTCAATCAGCTGGAAATATTGGCACCCTATCTATCTATCCAACTCTAGAAGTATTTGCATCCTATCTATCTATCTATCTATCTGTTTATCTATATCCATCTTTCTAATCAACTCTACAAGTATTGGCACCCTATCTATCGGTCTCTCTTTCTTAAAACTGCTCATTACCTTCACATTTCAAACTTATAACTATTTTAAGCTTTCATACTGGCTTTGTCAAACTAACATCAAAGTTTGTCCTCAAACTTTATCTATCTAGTTGTTATTATTATGTTGGCTTTGTTTTCCTATTTAAACATAGTATTATTTTTCTTCTTCTTCTTCTGAGATAAATAATTTCTATACACGACTCATTCCAGAGCTTTCAAACTACATCCACCAAACTCGGTACAGACTTTCAGTCTGATCAGTTAGAAAAGATATAGCAACTCGAGACAGAACAGGCTGTTCTGATTGTAACTGATCAGAATTATGGTTTTCCCATGGTTTTCCCATGGTTTTCCCAAAACTCCGAATGTTCATGAATTCAATCTCCAACTGTCAAAACTCACACACACCTGCACACGGCCTGAAGCCCCTCCTCTCTCCCTCTCACTCTGTCAGTGTACCTGTAACAGAGACTCTCACTTCATCCATCTATCTATCCATCTATTTATCTATCTATCCATCCAACTCTAGAAGTACAGGCACCCTATCTACCTATCCAAATCTAGAAGTTTTGGCACTCTACCTATCAAACTCAAAGTATTGGCACCCTATCTATCCATCCAATTCTACCAGTATTGACACCTAGGGCTGCACGATTATGGCTAAACTGATAATCACGATTGTTTTTGATCAATATTGAGATCACGGTTATTTATCACGATTATACATTGATTTTAGGGAGAACATATTTTTATTGCACTTTCACATTTAAATAAAGAGACCGCTGCTTTCACCTCCATGTTTTACTACATTCCTGCTAATGTACAAATCTTTGCATGAAATTAGACTGGTCCTTAAAGTGCATCATCTCGTAGAAGCAAAATATAAATAAAATTGTACCCAAATAAGTAAAAATAAAAATGCCATCAATCAAATGAAAATATGCAATCAAATATAACAATATGCAACCAAATGAAAACAATTCAGGCCTATGCAGAAAAGGCAATAGCAGTGTTTACAGGAGGAGCAACAGGAGTGGTGCAGGGATGACGTCATTTTGTACCGGAACCTGGAAGTTAGCATCTCACTGGTTCCCTCGACAAAACTTAATAGGATTTTCCCATAGGCTTTTGGATTATTGCAAAAAGTAAGCTCTGTGATCAACAAAAGTTTACAATACTAACACGTTTTTGTCCATTAAGATCATTTTCACAATTGAACACAAACTTTTATGAAGTATGAAGCCTAAATACAATAACCAGAAATAAATATATGGTAGAAACAAACTACACCATGGTTGCTCGACTTCAACAACACCATCACCAAGCTTCCGACAAACTTTTCCAAACTTGACTTAAAAACAGTTTCCATAATAAGGATTTACTCTGTGGATGAAACTTCATCCATGTTTTTTTTTTGGGGAATTGTGCACAGCATACCTGAACCAGTTTATCTGCAAAGTTTTTTCCTGTTCAGCGTGATGACGTTTAACGTCTCCAACAACGTCTGTAGTCCCATTTAGCAACATGTTAGCAACCGCCTTTTTCAATACATGTAAAAGCTTTAAAAACTCATGAGTGGGGTATTACTGGTGTACTTTATGTCGTAGAATAAAATGTGAAAATATTTTGAGCTTGTGTTCACCACAGACCTTATTTCAGGCTTTTAACCAAAATCCCACTTAAAAAAAACCTATTGACTTCATGACGATGAACCAGAAGGGCTAAAATGCTAACTTATTTCCGGGTTTTGGCATACGAAATGACATCATCCCTGCGCCACTCTATGGTGACTGGCTGTAAGTTTAGGAAGCGCTTGATTTGATATGCAGCAGAGTTTTCTATATGTGGAGGACGAACTTTAAACGTCAATATCGCAGTCGATTTTGTTCATGTAATCATGGGCAACCAGATAATCAGGAAATCCTATTTGGGAACTGATCCCATGTGCACGTTCTGGGAAATTTCCCATCAGAATTTGCAATACACACTAATGTAAAATGACTGTAGAGGAGCAAACAGGCAAACATAGAAAATATACATCTCCTTAGAAAATATTCAGCACCTAACTAGTCCCGCACCATTTGTCTCGCAGACACTGATCATACTTCAAATCACTCAGAATTTTGCGAAAGTGTGCGATTACTTTCCTCGCCATTCCCACCTATGTGTCCTGAAATTCCTGATGAAACTTCCCCTATACAAACTCATTGAGAAATCAGTAGCAGGACCCAGCAGGCCATAAATGAATCAACAAAGTACTGCAGCCATGTCATACATGAAAACAATCAGTGAGGAGAATTGCTTTATGGGGGATGACAATACCCTCAACTCAGTGTGCAGAAATGCATTATGGGTATTTTAGTGCCGTCACATGCATGTTCACCCCAAAAATAAGTGGAATCACAAAACTACCTCAACGTAGACATATCAAAACACTCAGCTCAATGAGGAGAATTGCATTTTGGGTATTCTGGTGACATTATGAGTGCAGCTGCATGTAGGTGTCAAATTTTGCATGGGAAAGCACCACTCACATTTTCTTCAGAAAATGTAAAATCTAGTTAGTGGTGCTTGCTATTTAAAGCATCACTATTATAATTGTCCATACATATTATCATTATTATTATTATTATTATTATTATTATTATTATGATTATGATTAATATATATACTTATTTAATTTTTTTTTTCCTTCTTCTAATTCTTTTGATTCTCCCGACACATTTTTGGCGCGTAACTAGTCCTGCACCTTTTGCGTCACAATCACAAAACATACCTCAAAACATGTGGCCCCATCAGCAGAGGTGTGCTATTACTTTTCTTAGTGTTTCCACATGTCGTTTTTGTGCATGTGGCCAAAAACCCACATTTTTGGCCCATAGAGAATGAATGGGGAATAAACATGGGTGTCACAGCTTGCAGCTCGGATGTCATTTGGCTGACATTCTTGTATCACACATATCCTCTCCTATGTCTTAGGGAGTAGATCCTGTATTTATATTTGACCTTTCATATTATACGTTCATTTTGTTTTTACATTTCATAGTCTCCATTGCATGTTGGCATATTTATTCTCTTGCCTGTTAGCTTACTACTCTTCGAGGATCAATTCTGGAAGATGCAGTGCCTTCCACAGTGAGGCATGGCACAGCTCGTGGCCTTCCCCTAAAGGAGGTGTTGGAGTATGTAGTTCCTGAGCTCAACATTCAGTGCCTTCGACTGGCTCTCAACTCCCCCAAAGTCCCTGAACAGCTTCTCAAATTGGATGAGCAGGGGGTAAGTTCTTTATGACCTTCATCATCCATCTTCATGCTGTGTACTTGCACAAATACATATATAGAATGGGCCCTTCCATATTACCATTTCACCCACTTGGACCTTGGTGAAGGCTTTGTTTAGCCTTCCATTGGTTATTTTTGTTGAACCTTCTGATCTGTGGTTGATTTGTAATACTTAGTAAGCATGTTATTACTATGAACAGCATTAGCTCATCTTCATTTTACACTAGTTGTGTTTTATACTAAGACAGTTACGTATTAAACTATTCAAAATAATGAATAAATTCATTTACATGATCAGTGTAAATTGTTATTATTTTGTTTAAAGAGCTTATTTTTTTCATTTACTACAGCCCTTCAGATGCTAAATATAAGAGTTACATGTCTCCCAGAAGACAAAATACTAACAATTTACACCGATCATCCTGTTCAAAGGTTTACATCCCTCTGGCTCAGATTTTAAGCATGTAAATTTATCCCTAATGAGCAAGCCGGTGGTGACGGTGGCAAGGAAAAACTCCCTAATATGATATGAAGAAGAAACCTTGAGAGGAACCAGACTCAGAAGGGAACCCATCCTCAGCTGGGTAACAACGGATAGTGTGAAAGTAAAGGAAAATTCATGATGGTTTTTATATGAAGTCTGTTTTGTTGAACTAGTCCACTGTTCACAAAAGGAGACTTGAGTGCAAAACTGTATGTGGTAATTGCAGTCCTAAGGCCATAGCAGCAACCGTAGTCCCAGCAATCACAGTGAAAATGTTAACGTGAAATTGAGGTCCAAAACCATTTCCATGGTACTTCAAGTGGCACCATCCTCAGCAATCTCCAGGCTGCACCGCTTGGGGTCTTCCTCAGTGGCAGAATGTAGCCTACAGTTGATGAGAGCTCCAACCAGAGGTAGGGCATCAGGACGGATCAGGCAGGTCTGGAAAGCAGAAAGTGTCAGGATCACTTGAATCTCCATAATATCATGTGTGGCTCGACAGAAGGAGAGAGGGAAAGGGAGGTAAAGAGGGGGGGAGATTGTTAGGCATACTTACTATCCCGTAATGAATAAGACAATAACAAAGTCTTATTCATGGTAAGCTTGAGTAAACAAATATGTTTTCAGCCTGGACTTAAACACCGAGACTTTGTCTGAGTCCCGAACACTAATTGGAAGGCTATTCCATAACTGTGGGGCTTTGTAAGAGAAAGCTCTTCTCCCTGCTGTTGCCGTCACTATTCGAGGTACCAACAAATAGCCTGAACCTTTTGATCTAAGTAGGCGTGGCAGATCATAAAAGACCAAAAGTTCATTCAGGTACTGTGGCACCAGGCCATTCAGTGCTTTATAGGTCAATAGTAGTATTTTATAATTAATGCGAAATTTTACTGGGAGCCAATGCAGTGTGGATAAGATTAGGGTGATGTGGTCATACTTTCTGGTTCTAGTAAGGACTCTAGACTACCTGGAGGTTGTTCATGCACCTACTGCCCTCCACTAATATTGGCACCCTTGGTAAATATGAGCAAAGAAGGCTGTGAAAAATTCTTTATTGTTTAATCTTTTGTTAAAAAAATGGATATCATGGATATCAAACAATAGCAAACACAACACAGGTTTATATAAAAAATCTTTGTTAAATATAGGTGTGCAACAATTATTGGCAGATGTAAATAATACATTTGTAGTTTTACAAATGTAAAACTAAATGCACTATGAAACTGATCATAATTTTTTTACCAACAACAGCAAATATACTTTTTAAAAACTCAGTTTTTGAAGTGCACCTATTCTGTTTTTTCAGATATAACCTTTCATGGTGTGAAAGCTGTTTTATATATATATATATATATATATATATATATATATATATATATATATATATATATATATATAGCTGTTTGTGGATGTAAAAAGTTTCCATAATCAAAAGCAAACGACAAATGGTGTTATTGACACCTGAAACAAGTCATTAATAATTCCAGACTTGATTCCTGTACTAATCTACGTAGATTGGTAACAAAAAAACCCACCTCTTGTCTTTATTGGCTGCTTGTGAACATAGTCTACTTTGACCTGCTCTCAAACACTACAGTTGAGGTTGCATCCTGAAAGAGTTAGGTTCATGTGTAGAAGACATTGTTGTCTGCATTGCAAAAGCAAAACCACTTACCTGGACTCTCAAAGGATGAGGTTTTAAAGCATCAGTGGTTAAAATTCATTTTAAAACGATACCATAGCAGTTCAACTCCGACCTTCATTTGTGTTCCTGTCAGTTCACTGACGACTGCTTCTCAAATCTAGCTGAAGTCAACGTGGGATTTGCGAAACGATTATTCATTAAAGTTGGGGCTGTACCCACTTTATTTGGACCATTGTGCACCACTGGATCACAACCTGTAAGTAAGATAAAAAATGTATGTATATATTTTCAACCGAGTGTTCAAAATGCGTAGTTTTGTGTTGTACACGTGTACGGCCAGTGTACAGCTATTAGCTGTTAGCCTCTGCTAATCAGCTAACTCACGTTTTTGCCAAACTACATATAAACTTACCACTGAGAAACGTCCTGTTCTTGTCGTGCTTGCGATGGTAGTTCGGGTTGATCTTCCGATGTATCTCTATCAGACTCTGGCTCAAATTGGTAAGGTAAAACCGAAATTATTACTGAGCTGAAATTCAGATATAGTAGTGGGCGTTTCCTTTCCAAAATGCGCTGTAAGCAGTAAACCAATCACAGCAGACTGGGACATCTGACCAATCAGAGCAGTTGGCTCTCTGAAAGGAGGAGTTTAGAGTGAACGGATCCTTGTTTGTGACCCTAAGAAAAAGAGGTGATGTTGCAATGTAAATGATGAGAAAATTAAAGTGTTTTTGACCTTGGATGCATGTAAATCTATTGTATGAGACCTCTAAAACAAAATTAGGCATGTTTAAAAAGCATAATATGTGCGCTTTAAGTTTTGTTTCATAAAGAAAAATAATTAAAATTCAATAACATTTTGACTGTACAAGTTACACATGTAAAACCAAATACACTGTGATGCTATTCATTACTGCTACCAATTACAGTAAATAGAAAAACTGAGTTTTTATTTTAATTTTTTTAAAGGGAAAAATTATTAACTTTTTAAATAACTTTTAATAAATTAAATAATTTTTTGCTTCAGTTAAAAAAATGCATTTTAATGTTTTAAATAAAACCTTTAAATAAAACCTGTAAAATCAAATACACTATGATACAGCCTATGTTTGTGATTTTAAAAACCAAATGCACTACCTTACAATCTAATCTTAACAGTTATGTCAAAAGGTTTTGAAACGATAAGTAAATGAAAAAAAATTACCCAATTTACAAAGAATGAATAGAATGTAATATATATATATATATATATATATATATATATGTATGTATATGTGTGTGTGTGTGTGTGTGTGTGTGTATGAATGTGTGTGAACATGTATGTATGTATGCATGTATGTATGTATGTATATTTTAATTACACATATTTACCCTGAAACCAAATGTATTCCATGGATTTTCATTTTGTTGAACTTGTTGCAAAAATCAGTTGACAATCATAAGACTAACTGCTAACCAGGTGTTTGTTTGTTTTTTTACTTTTGTGGCAGTAAAATGAAAAAAGAAAGGAAAAATGATGCAGTTTCAAAATAGATTCTTAAAGAATGTAAATCCACAGCTGTAGATGCCAGACTACATTAATGTTATAGAAAAAATCTCATCCCACACCTAAAAGAAATAATTATTACCTGCTTCCTTATTATTATTATTATTATTATTATTATTATTATTGTTATTATTATTATTATTTTTACCTGCTCCTATTTTCTCTTATATTTAAGTATTACTATTTGGAATATATTTAAAAAAAATGCAAAAATTGCAATTACATTTTGTCTTTAATCTTCTCAAAAGTCAGGCCCAGACACTTCACATGATACCACTGCTTGCATCTGCAACACTGAATCTAAAAAAATTAAGTTGAAAAATGTATGTGTAAAAACATTTTTTTTTCATCCGTGATTTTCAAATAATATTAAAAGAAATAAATAAATTCAACCAGTCAATCTTCAGACTGCCTTTTGGACAATTCTCAAGTGTAACTCCTACAGTCAAAATGTTAGTGAATTTTGGTTATTTTTCTTTTTTAAAATTTTAAATAAAATAAACAATTAAAACGGAGTTTAAAAATCTATTTGCTGTAGTAATATTTACATTTATTCATTTAGCAGATGCTTTTATCCAAAGCGACTTACAAATGAGAAAATACAAGCAAAGTGATATATCAAGCAGAAAACAATACAAGTAGTGCTACCATACAAGATCCGTTAATTGAATTCCAGAAGAAGCAAAGTGCGCAGAGTAGAGGTGTAAGTGCCAGAGTAAATTTATTTTATTTTATTTTATTTTTTTCTATGGGTTGGTTAGGTGTTCATGGAAGAGGTGGGTCTTTAGCTGTTTTTTGAAGATGGTGAGAGATTCTGCAGTCTGGATTGAGGTTGGAAGTTCATTCCACCACTGAAGAACAGTTAGTTTGAATGTTCTTGAAAGGAACCTTGAGCCACGCTGAGTAGGTACTACTAAGTGTCGGTCGTTGTTTGAGCGCAGATTGCATGAGGGAACGTAAGCCTTCAGGAGAGAGTTGAGGTAGGAGGGTGCTGTTCCAGACAAGGTCTTGTAGGTGAGCATCAAGGCCTTGAATTTGATGCAGGCGGCTACAGGAAGCCAGTGGAGGGAGATGAAGAGGGGTATGACATGGGTTCTCTTGGGCTGGTTGAAGACGAGGCATGCTGCTGCATTCTGAATCATTTGAAGGGGTTTGATGGATCTGGTCGGGAGGCCCGAGAGTAGTGAGTTGCAGTAGTCCAGTTTTGAGATAACAAGAGCTTGGACTATTATCTGTGTAGCCTGTTCTGTGGGGTAGGGTCTCATTTTCTTGATGTTGTACAGGATGAACCTACAGGACCGTGCAGTTGTTGAGATGTGGTCTGTAAAGGTCAAGCTGTCATCGAGAATCACCCCAAAGTTCCTGGCAGTCCTGGTTGGCTTGAGTGTGGTTGAGCCGAGCTGTACATGAGGTTGTGGTTGATTGAGGGACAGGCTGGGATGATGAGAAGCTCAGATTTTGCCAGGTTGAGCTTAAGGTGGTGTTCCCTCATCCAGACCGAGATATCCGACAAGCAAGCAGAGATACATGTAGAGACGGATGGATTTTCAGGCTGGAAGGACAAATAGAGCTGGGTCTCATCAGCATAGCAATGATATGAGAAGCCATGAACTTCAAGCATACTAAGGACATGGATTACTGGAACCATGTCCTGTGGTCTGATGAGAAACTTATTTGGTTCAGATGGTGTCAAGCATGTGTGGCGGCAACCAGGTGAGGCAAAGACAAGTGTGTCTTGCCTACACTCAAGCATGGTGGTGGGAGTGTCATGGTCTGGGGCTGCATGAGTGCTGCCGGCACTGGGGAGCTACAGTTCATTGAGGGAACTATGAATGCCAACATGTACTATGACATACTGAAGCAGAGCATGATCCCCTCCCTTCGGAGACTGGGCCGCAGGCAGTATTCCAGCATGATAACGACCCCAAACACGCCTCCAAGACGACCACTGCCTTGCTAAAGAAGCTGAGGGTGAAGGTGATGGACTGGCCAAGCATGTCTCCAGACCTAAACCCTATTGAGCATCTGTGGGGCATCCTCAATGGAAGGTGGAGTCGACATCCGTGATGTCCTCATGGAGGAATGGAAGAGGACTCCAGTGGCACCCTGTGAAGCTCTGGTGAACTCCATGCCCAAGAGGGTTAAGGCAGTGCTGGAAAATAATGGTGGTCACACAAAATATTGACACTTTGGGCCCAATTTGGACATTTTCACTTAAGGGTGTACTCACTTTTGTAGCCAGTAGTTTAGGCATTAATGGCTGTGTGTTGAGTTATTTTGAGGGGACAGAAAATTTACACTGTTATACAAGCTGTACACTCACTACTTTACATTGTAGCAAAGTGTCATTTCTTCAGTGTTGTCACATTAAAATATATCTATCTATCTATCTATCTATCTATCTCTATGTATGTGTGTATATATATATATATATATATATATATATATATATATATATATATATATATAGCTCACACACATACATACATACACACATACACAAACACACGCAGTGGTGTGCTTAAATGTTTATGAGCCCTTTAGAATTTTCTAGATATCTGCATAAATATGACCTAAAGCGTTATCAGATTTTTACACAAGTCCTAAAAATAGACAAAGAGAACCCAATTAACCAAATGATACAAAAATATTATACTTGTAATTTATTTATTGAGGAAAATGAGCTACTATTACATATCTGTTAGAGGCAAAAGTATGTGAACCTCTAGTATCAGCAGTTACTTTGAAGGTAAAATTTGAGTCAGGTGTTTTCAATCAATGGGCTGACAGTCAGGTGTGAGTCAGCACCCTGTTTTATTTAAAGAACAGGAATCTATCAAAGTCTGATACAAAGTGTATCATGACATGAACAAAGGAGATTTCTGAGGACCTCAGAAAGAGAGTTGTTGATGCTCATCATCCTGGAAAAGGTTACAAAACCATCTGTAAAGAGTTTGGACTCTACCAATCCACAATCAGACAGATTGTGTACAAATGAAGGAAATTCAACACCATTTTTACCCTCCATTTGTACAGTGGTGTGCATGGCAGGGTTGCATGGTGAAAGCCACTGCTCTCCAAAAAGAACATTGCTGCCTGTCTGTAGTTTACTACAGATCATGTGTACAAACCAGGAGGCTTGGTCAGATAAGACCAAGCATAATATTTTTGCCTCATTTGTTTAATAGGGTTCTCTTTATCTACTTTTAAGACTGGTGTGAAAATTTGATGATGTTTCAGGTTATTTAGAAATATAGACATTTTTAAAGTCACGTACTCTGCCATAGAGTCAGGACTGTCATTGTTGGCCCTGCTGCAAATTCTCCTGTGTTAAGTTACTTAACTCTTAGCGCCCAACAAACACGTCTACCTTTAAATAAAACAACTCACATTTAAAACAAATATTATCCTGCAATTTAATCTGTATGGAACTAAAGAGATGCACAGTTTCTTTTGGCTCAGCTAATTATTGTTAATGTGATAACACCCACTCACAGAGCGCACTATTCATACGGAAATGTGCCAAGGCGATCTATGCAAAATGGTAAATGCCCCCAACAATGCCTCAAAAAGCATCAACTTTCATCATCATATTCATTCACTTTCCTGCGCATCTCATGTCCCTGTCTCATGTCCCTGTCACCGTCCTGCCAGAATATCATGACCTCAGTGAGGTGTTTAGCAAGGAAAGGGCGAGCGGCTTACCACCACACAGGCCCTACGACTGCGCCATAGACCTCCTCCCCTGAGCTAGCCCACCGCGGGGCCGAGTGTACCCACTCTCCCAAGCTGAACATTGGGCCATGGAGGAATACATTCAGGAGGCTCTCCAACAGGGGTATATTCGGCCGTCCACGTCTCCCGCGTCCGCTGGGTTCTTTTTTGTAGAGAAGAACGGAGGGGGTCTTATCGGGGTCTCAACCAGGTGACAGTGAAGTACCGTTATCCCCTGCCTCTAGTAGCCGCAGCCCTGGAAGAGCTAAGGTCCGCGACCTTTTTCATGAAATTAGACTTAAGCAGTGCTTACAGCCTGATCCGCATCAGGGAGGGTGATGAGTGGAAGATGGCCTTTAGCACCACCTTAGGGCACTACAAGTACCTGGTCATGCCATATGGGCTCGCTAACGCTCCCTCAGTTTTCCAGAACCTGATCAATGACATCCTGAGGGACATGCTGGGGCGGTGCATCATCGCCTACATCGATGACATCCTAGTGCAGGGGTGTCCAATCTTATCCGGAAAGGGCCGGTGTGGGTGCAGGTTTTCATTCCAACCAAGCAGGAGCCACACCTGATTCCACCTGTTTAATCAGTTGATCTTGGCTTTCAATAGACTCAGGTGTGGCTCCTGCTTGGTTGGAATGAAAACCTGCACCCACACCGGCCCTTTCTGGATAAGATTGGACACCCCTGTCCTAGTGTATTCGACATCCTATGAAGAACATACCAGGCATGTCCGACAGGTGTTGCACCGCCTGCTGCAGTATCAGCTATATGTGAAGGCTGAGAAGTGAGAGTTCCAACAGTGCACCATCTCTTTCTTGGGGCATGTCATTAGTCCGGAAGGGGTCGCCATGGACAAACGCAAGGTTCAGGCGGTGGTGGAGTGGCCCACTCCCCGAACCATCAAGGAATTGCAACGTTTCCTTGGCTTCGCGAACTGTTATCGGCGATTCATCCGGGACTTCAGTAAAATAGCACAACCCCTGACGTCCCTCCTGCGGGGTAAGCCTCGGCAACTCCATTGGGACCCCAACGCCCAGGGGTCTGTTGATAAGCTTAAGCGGCCATTCACTACAGCCCCCATTCTCTGACACCCGGATCCCTCACGACCGTTCGTCGTGGAGGTTGATGTGTCTGAGATGGGAGTGGGGGCCATACTGTCTCAGCGGTTCGGGGACAGACCCAAGTTGCACCCCGTGGCCTTCTTCTCACGAAAATTGTCGCCCACTGAACGAAATTATGATGTGGGGAACCGTGAACTCCTGGCCATCAAGTTGGCCCTAGAGGAGTGGAGACACTGGTTGGAGGTGGCCGACCATCCGTTCATGATTTACACTGACCATAAAAATTTTGAGTACCTGAGAACCGCCAAGCAGCTCACGCCCCGCCAAGCATGCTGGTCTCTGTTCTTTTCCCGGTTCCAGTTCACTCTGTCATACAGGCCGGGAACAAAGAACTCGAAGGCCGATGCTCTGTCCCGAATCCACTCTCCTGAACGTCGAGCAAACCACGATGAGTATATCGTGCCCCCCTCCAGTATTATTGGCAGCATAGAGTGGGTTCTAGATCAAGCCTTTGCTCGCTTCCCCAGATCATGAGTTCCGACAGCCTGTCCTCCTGGGAGACAATTCGTGCCCACGCGCTACCATTTGGAACTTGTCACCTGGGCCCACACGACACTTGCGACGGGGCATCTGGGAGCTCGTCGCACTTACCAAATGCTGGCCGAGAAATACTGGTGGCCCCACATGTCCAGGGAGGTGCAGCACGTCGTGTCCTCATGTTCCACCTGTGCTCAGTCGAAGGTGCCGCATGCCCTAACAGCCAGAAAGTTGGTACCGCTTCCCATACCCGTACGCCCATGGTTGCATCTGGCTCTGGACTTCATCACAGATCTGCCGGAGTCTCGAGGTAACACGGTGATACTGGTGGTCGTGGATCGGTTTTCCAAATCGCTACACCTGATTCCACTGCCGGCGCTTCCATCGGCCTTTGCCACAGCCGAATTACTGTTCCAACATGTTTTCCACTACTTCGGCATCCCAGAGGAGATCGTGAGCGACAAGGGGCCGCAATTCACGTCTCGAGTGTGGGCCAGTTTTATGGAGAAGATGGGAGTCATCGTTAACCTCACGTCCGGTTATCACCCCCAGGCCAACAGACAGGCAGAACGGGCGAATCAAGAAGTCATACGATTCCTCTGAACATTTTGTGCCACCAAACCGGAGGACTGGAGTCACTTCCTCCCGTGGGTGGAATATGCACAAAACTCCCTACAACATTCCGCCACCCAGCTCACCCCTTTCCAGTGTGTCTTGGGTTATCAGCCGCCTTTGTTTCCCTGGAACGCCTCCCCCACTGACTCACCAGCAGTAGATGAGTGGTTCCGCCAGAGTGAACAGGTCTGGGAATGCGCCCATCAACAGTTGGTGCAGGCCTCCCGCATCGCCAAACAAAAGGTGGACAGGTGCCGCGGGAGTCACCCCGACTATCAACCTGGGGACAGGGTGTGGCTTTCCACGAGAGACCTGAAGTCGCCACTCCCGAGTAGGAAACTGAGACCCAAGTATATCGGCCCCTTCCGGATCCTGAAGCAGATTAATGAGGTCACGTACCGCCTGGCCCTACCCAAGCACAGCCGCATCGCCACGTCATTCCATGTCTCTCTCCTCAAGCCGGTGACACCAGGTCCCTTGGCCACAGCGGTTCTGGAGGACTCTCCACCGGAACCACTAGAGATTGAGGGCCACCCAGCCTACCGTGTCCACGAGATCTTGCAGTCCAGACGTAGAAGAGGAGGACTCGAGTATCTGGTAGACTGGGAGGGTTACGGCCCAGAGGAGCAGTGCTGGATCCCATCCCGGGACATTCTGGACGCACACTTGCGCGAGGACTTTCATGTTGCTCACCCAGAGTGACCGGGACCCCAGAGGAGAGGAAGACCTCTGAGGAGCTCGGCTCCCGAAGTGAGCCCTTTGGGGGGGGCTCTGTTACGCCATGGCGAACTCACGGCTGCAGCGCCGATGAGAACTACACTGCTCTGCCCGCGCTAATTTCCTCGCAAGGTAACGTTACATAGTCTTAGTGAGCAGAAGAGACTTCTTTTAAAAACATTTAAAAATATTACTAATCTAAAACTTTTGAACGGTAGTGTAGGTCTAAAGTTTTTAAGTAAAGTCTTTTTGTAAAAAAAATGTGTAGTCAGATTACTTTTTTGAACATAAACTTCATTTTGTGAAATAAGCTACAAACAATACATTCAATCATTAAGTCTCCTCACATTCATTCTTCTAGTTCCCACATTCACATTCTTCATTGATAGGCCCAGAGGAGGGGTCTTTGTCTCCTCAGGTGTGAATCACATCAATATTCATGATGATTCACGCCTCCTCGCATACAGCCTTTCTGACACTAAAAGTATCTTACAAAAGTTAAATGACTATATTGTTTTGTATGAATGAGTGATCAGGATGGTTTTCACATCATTGTGTAGCAAAATCTCTAGGCTACAGATCCAGATCTAGGCTAAAAGGTCAATGTCTTATGAACAAATGTTTAGTATGTGTTATATGGCCTTGTTTCAGTGACGTTAAAATTTTAGTTTTTTCAAAAACCACGCAGAAACATAATTTTCTCAAAAATACAAACATGTACATACATGCTGCTCACATTTTATTGTAGCCCTGTTTGTGCTGAATACAGTGTAATACAGACTTTAGCCATTAATATGTTTATAAGCAACTGAAAAAAACACAAATATCAAGGCATGTCAAAATTTCTACAGGGCCCCCAAACACCCTCAAGGCCCGGAGGGTTACGGTATGGAGTTTTGCTTTTAGGTCCAGAATGTACTGAATATCATTTCTACTGTTAGAAGGTCCCTCTTCCAAATTTTCTCTAATGACATCTAAGATGGCACAAGGCTTGTGTCCGTACAATAATTTGAATGGGGAAAACCCTGTGGAGAATTTCAGGACCTCTTGTAGTGCAAATAACAGGGGTTTGAACCATTTAACCCAATTTCACGCATCCTACTGAATGAAGTTGCGAATCATGTTTTTTAGTGTCTGATGTAATTGCACCACTAAATACAAACATGGCCAAAGAGAACTACACTTCCCACACACACATGTTCACCTTCTCTGGAGTTCTAATTGGAGACATCTGTTCCCAGTTACACTCACAATCACACCACACATAAAAGAGATGGTTCAAACACTAAGTCCTTGTGAAGTATATGTTCAGTTGCCTTGTCTCTGTCGTTAACCAAGCCTTATATCGTGTCTGTTTATTCTGGGTTTTTTTTACGTTTACATTTACGTTTGTCTCTTTGTCTTGCCTGTTTGTGCTGTTTGCCTGACCTCTGCCTGTACATGATTATTGTTTTCTGCCTTATCCTTTGGATTTCTTGTTGTTGTTGTATTAAACTGCCATACCTGCATTTGTTTCTGTCTGTGCCTCCATTACCTCCATTAATCTATGGGGTGTGCCCCACTATTGCAGGAATTGAACTCTCCGATATTAACCGTCACCCCATGGAAGCCCTACCCCCTTCCCCTCATCTCACATTAGTAATATATGTGGCAGGTGCCCTTGTTTTGACTCAGTTTTCTGGCCTTAAAGATGTAATGACATGGTGCATTCACTTTCTGTTAAGGTAAATGGAGATTGTTTTGAGTTTGTTAAAGTGAAATAAAATCTATCACTATGTTTGAGCTATCATTAAGTAAGTATATATAGTCGTTAACACCAAATAACTATATTTATTAGGGATGCCAGTGGAAATTTTAGGGCAGAAATGGTAAGAATCTGCACTTTTAGTTCTTCACTGAAAGAGGAAAAGGCAGAAATTTGTTACTAAATAAAGATTAAATAGGCCTACAAAGAGTCAGGTCTAACACTTTACAAATAATTGGACTGGCAAATGGGTTGAACTGGCCCATTTATCTATTTATTTGTTTATTTATTTATTTATGTATTTATTTATTCTTATACTTTGCAGTGGTTCTGCAATAGTCAATCAGTATTGAAAATTATATGAAAAAATGACAAATGGGCCTCAATGAGAAATTCTGAATATACTACAACTTAACTAGATGTAGATGTAGTTTTTTTTTACTGTAATATTACAAAATATTGACTAATCATGTTTCCAAAATGCATGTCTGCCTGTCTGTTTTTCAGCTAAGTTTCCAGCACAAGGTGGGTGTGTTGTACTGTAAGGCAGGTCAGAGCACAGAGGAAGAAATGTACAATAATGAGAATGGTGGACCTGCACTGGAGGAATTCCTGGACCTGCTTGGACAGAGAGTGCGACTAAAGGGCTTCAATAAGTACAAGGCACAGCTAGATAATAAGAGTATGCACACAAAGCATTTTATGTATATATAAGTCATGTGAAAAAATAAGTACACCCCATGGAAATTGTAGGCTTTTTTGACATATTTGGACAAGCAAACATTTCATCATGCAGTGATTATAAACCCCTAAAAACATATCAAATGTTTAAACTGAGTAAGTGTACAATTTTAAGAAAAAAATAAGGTAATTTTGAATTTGATGTCTGCAACTCATCTCAAAAAAGTTGTGATGGGGCAACAAAAGGCTCGAAGAGTAAGTGTTACTAAAAAGAAACAGGTGGAGGTTAATTGGCAACAGGTCAGTAACATGATTGGGTATAAAAATAGTATTTTAGAGAGGCAGAGTCTTTCAGAAGTAAAGATGGGCAGAGGTTCACCAGTCTACAAAAAACTGCATCTACAATTTGTGGAACAATTTCAGAATAATGCTGCTCAACGTAAAATTGCGAAGACTATGAATATCTCATTATCTACAGTACATAATATCATCAAAAGATTCCGGGAGTCTGGAGAAATCTCTGCAGAAGGGTGAAAATCAATAGTGCTTGCCCATGATCATGCATTAAAAACAGGCATGATTCTTTAATGGAAATCACTGCATGGGCTCAAACACCTCCAGAACTCATTGTCCGTGGACACAGATCACCGTGCCATCCACACATGCTGGTTAAAGCTCTATCATACAATAAGAAGCCATATGTGAACATGATCCAGAAAAACTGCTGTCTTATTTGGGCCAAATCTCATTTAAAATGGACTGAGGCAAAGTGGAAAACTGTTCTCTGGTCAAACGAATCGAAATTTGAAATTCTTTTTGGAAACCATGTCCTCTAAACTAAAGAGGACTAAAGAGGAGAGGGTCCATATGGCTTTTTATCAGTGCTCAGCTCAAAAGCCTGCATCTTTGATGGTATTGGGGTGCATTAGTGCCTGTGGAATGGGCAGCTTGAACCATCAATGCTGAAAGGTATATACAGGTTTTAGAGCAAAATATGCTTCCATCCACATTCCATCCCATCTTTACTTCTGAGAGACTCTACCACTCTGATACTCTTTTCATACCCAATCATGTTATTGACCTGTTGCCAATTAACCTAATTAGTTGCAAAATGTTCCTCCAGCTGTTTCTTTTTAGTAACACTTACTTTTCCAGCTTTTTGTTGATTTATTTACATTTTACACAGTGTTCCAACTTTTTTGGAATTGGGGTTGTAAAGAGTTCTGTATGGCCTTCCGAAAAAAAAAGGCTGTGGATGCCTATGAGTTTGGTAAGGGATTTAAAAAGATCTCTAAATTATTTGAAATACATCGTTCCACTGTAAGGAAAATAATCTACAAGTGGTAGTTTTCATGACTGCCAATTTGTCCAGGACTGGCCATTCCAGCAAATTCAGCCCCAGAGCAGACAGACAAAATTTCATCACAGGATCTGTTAGTAAGTCTTGCAGCTGTTGGTGTCAAAGTGAATGCTTCTACATTCAGAAAGAGATTGCACAAATTTGACCTGCATGTGTGGCATGCCAGGAAAAAGCCTTTGCTGTCTAGAAAGAACATTAAAGAAAGCTTACCGTTTACCAAAGAGCATATAGGCAAAGACCAGGCCTTTTGGAATAATGTGCTCTGGACAGATTAATCTATAAAATAGAGGTGTTTGGGCAAAGTAACAGCAGACATGTTTGACGTAGACCAAAGACAGATTTTCAGGCGAAGCACCTTATACCAACTGCATGGTAGTGGAAATGTTATGGTTTGGTGTTGCTTCGCTGCCTCAGGGACTGGACAGCTTGCATTCATTGATTCAACTATTCTGCATCATATCAAAGAGTGCTTGAAGATAATGCGAGGCCATCTGTCCAAAAGTGGACCTTTCAACAGGATAATGATCCTAAGCATTCCTAAGGAATGGCTCAAAAAGAAGAAATGGAGGGTTATGGAATGGCCTAGTTAAAGCCCGGATTTGAATCCCATTGTAATGTTTTGGGGGGATTTGAAACAGGCAGTACATGCAAGAAAACCCTCAAACATCTTGCAACTGAAAGAATATTGCATGGAAGAGTGGTCAGAAATTCCAGCAAGCCTGGTGGACAATTATGCAAAATGCCGACAAGAAGTTATTTCTGCTAAAGGTTGCAATACTAGATTATGAGGCCAAGAGTGTACTTACTTTTTCCACAGAGGAATATCACATCTATTGATATTTCTGTTGAATAAATGATGGAAAAAGCTAATTGTCCTTTTGGGTTTGTTCAGGTATGTCAACTTTATTAATAGGTACTCTTTCAAAGATGATAAAATGCTTGCTTGTCCAAACACACACACACGAACACACACACACACACACACACACACACACGTGTGTGTGTGTGTGTATGTATGTATATATATATATATATATATATATATATATGTGTGTGTGTGTGTGTGTACAGACATACATACATTTTATATGCATTTATGTTATTTGCTAGTGGTGTACAGCTACAATATGCATAGTTTGATTGCATTGCGAATTCCACTTAGCCCAAAACCTTCTTGCCACTTCCTGTAAGTTTATACATGGCTGTAAATGGATCATCTCTGTTTTTAAACATATTGGTGCATGGAGAAAGGTGAAATAATGGCACCTGTTTTTGCTTTCTTTCATCATAGTTTGCTAAGTAGTATTATATATATATATATATATATATATATATATATATATATATATATATATTTATTTTTTTTTTACTTGTTCTCTATAATTAAAGACACCAACAAGACTTTTTTCACTGTCCCTGTATTTCAACCTCTCTCTATAAATGATTGGATGTCATCAGTGGCTACAGAGCAGTCTTTTTTGCCTTGTTCTACATAACTGTCTGTCATGGAATCTGAAATTATTGTTAGGACCAGTCATATTTGTGTTGTGCCTTGTCTGCCTGTCTGTGGCTCATGGGTCTTTCTTTGTTACAGCGGACTCTACAGGAACCTACTCACTCTACACTACTTACAAGGACTATGAACTAATGTTTCATGTGTCCACTCTCCTACCCTACACACCCAACAACAGACAACAGGTCAGTTGTCTTATTTTTAATATTTCCACTATAAAACAATTACATAAAGGGAAACAAATTTTTTATTCATTTTGTACATCTCTGGGAGTGAATGGGAGTGGAAGTGGGTGGGTTTATGCATAGAAAACATATTGCAACTTTTATTAGACAGTGCACTATTTGTTTGATCTGGATGCATAATTCTCCTTATGATGATTGGTAGACCTCTCAGAGGGGCAGAACCTTATAACCAACATGAACATAACTGAAATCTCGAACTAGGGGGCTAAGTCCCTTAATTCCTTTGAAGGGAAACTGTAATGCTACAGCATGCAAAGACATCCTATACTATTGTGTACTTCCAACTTTGTGGCAAAAGTTTGGGGAAAGCCCACATATACAGTAGGTATGATGGTCAGGTGTCCACAAACTTTTCACCACATTGTGTAGTGTATCTTGTAATTTTAGCTTTGTAATTTGTAAATATTGTAAATAAGCTGTAAGAATAAAGTTCTATATGATTATTTGCACTCTTTTTTAAAATTACTTTCTAGCTGGATTTTGGCACGAAATGATAGAAACTGCTAATGTTGAGCAGATTTTAAATAAGTCTTGATGATCATACTTACGAGAAGAGACAATTAAAGAAAAATTAAACATAAACAAAGACCAACACCCAATAGTTTGATTCAAAAGTTAAGGAGCAAAAAATAATTTCAGCTTTATTGGTAACTAAAATTGACTGGCTGTTCTAATTATAAATCTTATAACATTACAAGGAGAGTCTGCCGTACAAGTCCCTGTGAATGAGCTGGTACTGCAGAAACGATAACACACACACACACACACACACACACACACACACACACACACACACACCCCAGAGTACACTAGTTTTAGAGAGTAAAGGCGTAATGTTTAGGTGCATTGCATTATCACTTTCATCTGGTTTTCGTTTAATGCACAGTACTGAGACCTTTCCTTTTATG
This sequence comes from Ictalurus furcatus, assembly GCF_023375685.1. Lineage (NCBI taxonomy): Eukaryota > Metazoa > Chordata > Actinopteri > Siluriformes > Ictaluridae > Ictalurus > Ictalurus furcatus. The sequence continues at coordinate 8,829,625 of NC_071257.1, read as the reverse complement.
TGTTCTCGATGATTCTCATTCTCTTTACTGAAAACAGCATTAGCTGAACTGTTAATCATCTGAGCCCAGATTCTTCTCCATCAAAAAACCTTTATAAAATGTACTTCTAAATAGACCGTTTGCATGCTTTTTTTCTTGCATGTGAGGGCTAATTGCTTAAAAAATTTTGAAAATTGGACAAAAAGTTGTATTTATCCTAAAACTTGCCTTGGGTGTTATCACTGTTTGCAGGACTACCAGACTGATACAATTTAAATCTTTTTGGATATCTAACACAAGACTAGGCTAGTTTGCTTTCGCTAGCCAATGGGAGGCACAACTAAGCTATCACTGTATAGGTTTAGCTACTACAGTGCCATGCAAAGTACATAATCTGTCATTATAATCTACTCATATCATATTCATGTAACTTATACATATTCACATCTCATTTAGAGATTTGCACAGCTTGTTTTCCTGCTCAGCATGAGAGGATGTTAGTGTTTCAGTTTCAACCCATTAAGTGGTTAAAAAAAATTAAAAAATCGGCATATATCCACTTTTCCTCACACTGACTGACTGTGCAAGCTAGTGTTTGGCACACTTGAGAGCTGTCAGGCAATAAGACATAAGTATTTCCACATATTTTCTGGCAAACCTTGTCTGACTGGTCTCGTCTCCATTCACTGAAGACACAGGGACAGGTGCAATTGATGCTGAATTGTTGTGCTGTGCTGAGGTAGAGTGGACAGGTGCAATTGATGCTGAATCGCTGTGCTATGCTGAGGTAGAGTGGACAAGTGCAACTGATGCTGAATCGCTGTGCTGTGCTGAGGTAGAGTGGATAGGTGCACTTTAATGGTGATAAAAACCAAACAAAATATGATAGTAAATTTTGACATTATATCGACCGCTTAACATCGAAGTGGCTAACACTTACATGTACTTAGACTTAGTTAGCTAGTTAACCGTATCTCCAAATAATACTGAGCGAAGTGCAAGTAACATGAGGGCTTTAAATAGCAAACACAATCAAACTAAACACAGACAGCTGGAGTAAATCAAGACACACCCTCGAACATCAACCAATGCTTAAACAGGGGGAGAACCAAAACAAACAAAGGCGCGTGTCCATATACAAGAGTGCAGTCTCGTGCACGTGCGCTCTCTAAAGCCGCTCGTGCATGTCGACGCGGCAGTGACATCTGCCGGCGGGAGCGTAACACATTGCTTATTGGTTAAGTCTGCACCTATCTATAGACTAGCATTAACGTTGGGTATGTCTCAACCAGCTCCCTAGTTCAGTAGGTAGTGAATCAATATATCAAGTACATGAGTTAGGGCACTGGCAAGGACCCTGGCTCAGTATACAGTGAGACAATGATAATTGAATTTCCGGCGACATGACTATATATTTGCATTGTAAAACGTCACTCAAAATTAAAAACTTAAATATTTAAGTCTTATATGTCATATAAATTTGTTAGCTTAATCACACAAATTTCTGTCATAATATGTCAAGCAGAATCATAGGCAAGCTAGTGGATTTTAAAAAAATCATTAAACACTTAAGTCAAACAAACTGTTTATAGAATCTCAAATAAAGTTAAAAATTGCTAATGTAAGTAATAATTTTTGAGCTACAACATCAATAACAAGCTACTTTTTTTTTTTTTTTTACATTTGTAGCTGCAAGTTGGCTGACAGTTCGCCCCTAATGTTTTTTGAGCGGAGAGGCTTCAGAAAACATGACATCATTTCCAGTAAAGGAACACAGAGAGCATTATTTTAGTGAGCGAATGTTCCAGTGCACTGGAAGGGCTGTTTCTCAATTCTAAGAATGGACTTGCGTTCTCATGAAGACCGGTCTTGCCAGGCTACCTTGAAAGAACAAACTCAGAAGGACAGGAGGATATTGAACGCACCTTTGAGAGTGCTGAGATGTGCTGTGAGGTTCCTGTTGCGCAATGGACCGTTCTAGCGCATTTCTAGTTGTGGGACAGGGTCCCACGCATGTGTGCGTGTGTGTGTTTGTATGTATGTATGTGTGTGTATATATATATATATATATATATATATATATATATATATATATATATATATATATATATATATATATAGAGAGAGAGAGAGAGAGAGAGAGAAAGAGTGAGGGGAAAAAAGTATTTGATCCCCTGCTGATTTTGTACGTTTGCCCACTGACAAAGAAATGATCATTCTATAATTTTATGGTAGATTTATTTGAACAGTGAGAGACAGAATAACAACAAAAAAATCCAGAAAAACGCATGTCAAAAATGTTATAAATTGATTTGCATTTTAATGAGGGAAAAATGTATTTGACCCCTCTGCAAAACATGACTTAGTACTTGGTGGCAAAACCCTTGTTGGCAATCACAGAGGTCAGACGTTTCTTGTAGTTGGCCACCAGGTTTGCACACATCTCAGGAGGGATTTTGTCCCACTCCTCTTTGCAGATCTTCTCCAAGTCATTAAGGTTTCGAGGCTGACGTTTGGCAACTCGAACCTTCAGCTCCCTCCACAGATTTTCTGTGGGATTAAGGTCTGGAGACTGGCTAGGCCACTCCAGGACCTTAATGTGCTTCTTCTTGAGCCACTCCTTTGTTGCCTTGGCCGTGTGTTTTGGGTCATTGTCATGCTGGTATACTCATCCACGACCCATTTTCAATGCCCTGGCTGAGGGAAGGAGGTTCTCACCCAAGATTTGACGGTACATGGCCCCGTCCATTGTCCCTTTGATGCGGTGAAGTTGTCCTGTCCCCTTAGCAGAAAAACACCCCCAAAGCATAATGTTTCCACCTACATGTTTGACGGTGGGGATGGTGTTGTTGGGGTCATAGGCAGCATTCCTCCTCCTCCAAACACGGCGAGTTGAGTTGATGCCAAAGAGCTCCATTTTGGTCTCATCTGACCACAACACTTTCACCCAGTTGTCCTCTGAATCATTCAGATGTTCATTGGCAAACTTCAGACGGGCATGTATATGTGCTTTCTTGAGCAGGGGGACCTTGCAGGCGCTGCAGGATTTCAGTCCTTCACGGCATAGTGTGTTACCAATTGTTTTCTTGGTGACTATGGTCGCAGCTGCCTTGAGATCATTGACAAGATCCTCCCGTGTAGTTCTGGGCTGATTCCTCACTGTTCTCATGATCATTGCAACTCCACGAGGTGAGATCTTGCATGGAGCCCCAGGTCGAGGGAGATTGACAGTTCTTTTGTGTCTCTTCCGTTTGCGAATAATCGCACCAACTGTTGTCACCTTCTCACCAAGTTGCTTGGCAATGGTCTTGTAGCCCATTCCAGACTTGTGTAGGTCTACAATCTTGTCCCTGACATCCTTGGAGAGCTCTTTGGTCTTGGCCATGGTGGAGAGTTTGGAATCTGATTGATTGATTGCTTCTGTGGACAGGTGTCTTTTATACAGGTAACAAGCTGAGATTAGGAGCACTCCCTTTAAGAGTGTGCTCCTAATCTCAGCTCATTACCTGTATAAAAGACACCTGGGAGCCAGAATTCTTTCTGATTGAGAGGGAGTCAAATACTTATTTCCCTCATTAAAATGCAAATCAATTTATAACATTTTTGACATGCGTTTTTCTTGTTGTTATTCTGTCTCTCACTGTTCAAATAAACCTACCATTAAAATTATAGACTGATCATTTCTTTGTCAGTGGGCAAACGTACAAAATCAGCAGGGGATCAAATACTTCTTTCCCTCACTGTATATATAAATGTCACGAGTTCCCCTTTAAGCAGCGCGCTGTGGAGGATGTGAGCGCGCGTACACAAGCAGGTGCGCGAGCACCTGCTTTTCCCTTGTGGACAATCGTGACATTTCGACACGTGCATTTGTTTATGTTTCTGTCATGTCTCCTCCCTGTTCTGTCATTGGTTGTAGTTTCACGTGTGTCTGAATTGCCCTCAGCCGTCAGCCATTACAAGACTGATTATCTCCGCATATATATACCGCGCGCCTCCCAGCACACGACGCGGAATATTGAATGAGTTATAGTAGATTAGTTTAGAGTCCTTACGATAGATAACCACAGTCAGTCCATAGTTTCATGTTTCATGTTTAGATTCATAGTCATAGTTCATGTCATGTTTCATGTTTAGGTTCGTTTGTTAAGTTCACGCTGGTTTCTCCGCTACCAGTCCCTCGCTGTTGTTTATGTTTCATGTTTGGTATATCGACCCTGTATCCCGTGAGCACGACTTTGATTCCTGCCTTGCCTCGTTTATGCCTGTTTGCCGATCGTCTGAACTTTGCATGTTACTGGATTACGTTTTTGGATCACGTTCTGGATTTACCTGCCTGTGTGACTCTCAATAAAACTGTTCACACTGCGCTTACATCCTACCTTATCTCCGTTACGTCACAATACGTGGCAGAATATTCCGCCATCATGGATGCAGCACGAGAACGAAGAGGATGCAGAACCCGGAGGTCCACGCCAATCATCCCCGCCTTGGATTCTATGCAGTTCTTGCAATGGACTTTCATGGACCTTCCTGATCGGTATGATGGCTTCTTTGGTTATCCGGACTATTTTATGATAGACTGCCAGAGTTACTTCTCAAGCCTGTTTGACCCGAAGCCAAGGGAGAGACAATGGATTAAGTTCATGATGTCCCGATTTTTTGGCCCAGCTCGCAAGTGGGCACAGCGAGTAGCAGCCATGAGACCCTGGGTACTGGAGGACAGTAGGCAGTTTTCGGACCTGTTTCTGAGGGAGTTTGGAGAACCAGGGCAGAGCTACAACTTGGATGAGCTGTTGAAGGGAGTTAATGTGGCGAACAGTGCGGATCTTCCATTCCACATGCATTATGAGCGGATGAGCCATCAAGTTGATGTTAACACATCAAGGACAACCAAGTCCCTGAGGTCCAAGTCAAGTCTCAAGTCTCTGAAATCCAAGTCAAGTCTCAAGTCCCTGAGGTCCAAGTCCAAGTCAATCTCCAGTCTCTGAAATCCAAGTCAAGTCTCAAGTTTCTGAAATCCAAGTCAAGTGTCAAGTCCCTGAGGTCCAAGTCAAGTCTCAAGTCCCTGAGGTCCAAGTCAAATCTCAAGTCCCTGAAGTCCAAGTCAAGTCTCCAGTCTCTGAAGTCCAAGTCAAGTCTCAAGTTCCTGATGTCACACCCAAGTCTACTGATACGGCCGACCAAGTTCTGCTCACGCCCAAGTCTAACGACACGGCCGACCACGTTCTGCTCAAGCCCGAGTCTACCGACCCGGTCACCCACGTTCTGCTCAAGCCCGAGTCTACCGACCCGGTCGCCCAAGATCAGCCCACGCCCAAGTCTACCGACCCGGTTGCCCAGGTTCAGCCCACGCCCAAGTCTACCGACCCAGTCGCCCAAGTTCAGCCCACGCCCAAGTCTACCGACCCGGTCGCCCAGGTTCAGCCCACGCCCAAGTCTACCGACCCGGTCACCCAAGTTCAGCCTACGCCCAAGTCTACCGACCCGGTCACCCAAGTTCAGCCTACGCCCAAGTCTACTGACCTGGTCGCCCAGGTTCAGTCCACGCACAAGTCTACCGACCCGGTCGCCCAAGTTCAGCCCACGCCCAAGACTACCGACACGACCACCCAAGTTCTGCCAAAGCCCGAGTCTGCTGACACGCATAGCCAAGTTCTGCTCACGCCCAAGTCTGCCGACACGCACAGCCAGGTTCTGCTCACGCCGAGTCTGCCGACACGCACAGCCAGGTTCTGCTCATGCCCGAGTCTGCCGACACACACAGCCAAGTTCTGCTCACGCCCAAATCTACCGACACGAACGGCCAAGTTCTGCTCACACCCGAGTCTGCCGACACGCACGGCCTAGTTCTGCTCACGCCCGAGTCTACCGAAATGGCCGCCCAAGTTCTGCTCACGCTTGAGTCTACCGACACAGCCGCCCAAGTTCTGCCCATGCCCAGGGTTCACCTGGTGACCTCAGAGCCCCAGCCTGAGGTTTATGAGGAGATCTCAACTCCAAAGCTGCAACCTTCCTGTTCAGCTGTGGACGTTGCTCAGTCTTCCTGTTCAGCTGTGGACGTCGCTCAGCCTCCCTGTTCAGTTGAGGTCGTCGCTCAGCCTCCCTGTTCAGCTGTGGACGTCGCTCAGCCTCCCTGCTCAGCTGTGGACGTCGCTCAGCCTCCCTGCTCAGCTGTGGACGTCGCTCAGCCTCCCTGCTCAGCTGTGGACGTCGCTCAGCCTCCCTGCTCAGCTGTGGACGTTGCTCAGCCTCCCTGCTCAGCTGTGGATGTCACTCAGCCTCCCTGCTCAGCTGTGGACGTCGTTCAGCCTCCCTGTTCAGCTGAGGTCGTCGCTCAGCCTCCCTGTTCGGCTGTGGTCGTCGTTCAGCCTCCCTGCTCGGCTGAGGTCGTCGCTCAGCCTTCCTGCTCCATGGCGAACATCGTTCCCCCCCCTGCTTCGAGGAGAGCTACGCTCCTCTCCCTGGCCGCACGGAGACCCACGCTTCTCTCCCTGGCCACACGGAGACCCGTGCTCCTCTCCCTGGCCGCACGGAGACCCACACTCCTCTCCCTGGCCGCATGGAGACCCACGCTCCTCTCCCGGGCCTCACGGAGACCCACGCTCCCCTCTCTGGCCTCATGGAGACCCACGCTCTGCCTTCATGCTCCGCCGAGGACTTCACTCAGCCTGTCTGCCCGGCTGTGGTCGTCGCTCTGTTTCCCTGTTCAGCCGAGGACGTCGCTCTGCTTTCCTGCTCTGCCGAGGATGTCGCTCTGCTTTCCTGCTCCGCCGAGGACGTCGCTCTGCCTTCATGCTCCGCCAAGGACTTCGCTCAGCCTGTCTGCCCGGCTGTGGTTGTTGCTCTGCTTTCCTGCTCCGCTGAGGACGTCGCTCTGCCTTCATGCTCCGCCAAGGACTTCGCTCAGCCTGTCTGCCCGGCTGTGGTCGTCGCTCTGCCTACCTGTTCAGCTGAGGACGTCGCTCTGCTTCCCTGCTCTGCCGTGTACGTCGCTCTGCTTTTTTGTTTCGCCAAGAACGCCATGCGGTCTCCAGGCTCTGCTTGGGACATTCTGCCCAGGGGGCCGGGGCCGCCAATGGAGATGGATGTTTCATGGCACTCCAGGAGGAGTGCCCTTGGGGGGGGAAGGGGGGGTTCTGTCATGAGTTCCCCTTTAAGCAGCGCGCTGTGGAGCATGTGAGCGCGCGTGCACGAACAGGTGCGCGGGCACCTGCTTTTCCCTTGTGGACAATCGTGACATTTCGACACGTGCATTTGTTTATGTTTCTGTCATGTCTCCTCCCCATTCTGTCATTGGTTGTAGTTTCACGTGTGTCTGAATTGCCCTCAGCCATCAGCCATTACAACGCTGATTATCTCCGCATCTATATATCGCGTGCCTCCCAGCACATGACGCGGAATATTGAATGAGTTATAGTAGGTTAGTTTAGAGTCCTTACGATAGATAACCACAGTCAGTCCATAGTTTCATGTTTCATGTTTAGATTCATAGTCATAGTTCATGTCATGTTTCATGTTTAGGTTCATTTGTTAAGTTCACGCTGGTTTCTCCGCTACCAGTCCCTCGCTGCTGTTTACGTTTCATGTTTGGTATATCGACCCTGTATCCCGTGACCACGACTTTGTTTCCTGCCTTGCCTCGTTTATGCCTGTTTGCCAATCGTCTGAACTTTGCATGTTACTGGATTACGTTTTGGATCACGTTCTGGATTTACCTGCCTGTGTGACTCTCAATAAAACTGTTCACACTGCGCTTGCATCCTACCTTATCTCTGTTACGTCACGATACGTGACAGTAAACAGATTATCGATCTAATCGATAATCTGTTTTTGATGGATAGATAGATAGATAGATAGATAGATTTTATATAGAATAGATAATCATTACACCTGGTCTCCTCCAATATGAAGGGGGAGACGTGCCACATGATTGGATAGGCTTGGGGGGCTTTAGTTGCAAAAGATTGAGAACCTCTGATGTAGGGTAATTATGAATTACTGGTGAGTATCGGCCCACTTCCAGCACTGCTCCTAGGGATGATTTATAAATAAATACATTCATACCATGATAAATGAGGCCCATTATCCATTGGTAAAACACATATATTATCCTAATACCTTTACTCATCCTCTAATGTTACCAATATTAAAGGCAAGAGTTTGCGAATGACTGTGACCTCCTTTTTCTTTAACGGTTTCCACATACTGACAGAATGTCTGACAAAAATGCTGAACTTTACTGAGGTCTGTTCATGTCTGTCATATCACAGCAAGCCAGTGACTACACTTCCCATCCTGCACTGCGGCCTACAAACATGGCCGCCATGGATTGCAATTCCCAGAACACTCGCATTCATTCTAATCATGCATACCTGCATCAAATTCACAGCACTCACAACCATAGTATAAAGAGACTGTTTGAATACAATGACTTTGTGAAGTATTGAGTGTTATCACCATACCAAGCATTTGTACCCTGTTCCTCATTTTTGTTTCATGTTCATTGATCTTGTTTCTTGTTTCTTGTTCTCATTTCTTGCCTTGCCTAGTTTATGCCTGTTTGCCAATTGCCTGACCCATTGCCTGTTTCTTGACCACGCTTTTGTCTCATATTTTGGATTTGTCTTCCTGCCTCTCTTTAAAAAAAACTCTTATCTGCATTTGCATCCGTCCTAACCTCCATTACGTGGATCTCATGACAGAATACTTTGCCTCACCATGGATGCAGCAGGAAGACGGAGAAGACGCCATGCTGGCGAACCCCAAGCCGGACAAAGGGCAGTGCTTTGCTTTCGTACTCTGCATCGCACTTCCCTATGCCAGGTTTCTCTACGGATATCGCTCTGCCATCCTGCTCGGCTGAGGATGTCACTTTGCCATCCTGCTCAGTTGAGGACACCGCTCAGCATCCCTGCTCAGCTGAGGACACCGCTCAGTTTCCCTGTTCAGCTGAAGACATTGCTCCGCCTCGCGGTGCGGCCAGGAGCTACGCTTTTCTTCCCTGTTCTGCCTCAGATGTCACTATGCCAGGCTCTGCTTCAGACTTCACTCCGCCTTCCTGCTTGGCTGAGGACGTCGCTCCACCACCCTGTTCCGCTGACGACATTGCTCTGCCTCCATGTTCCGCTGAGGACTTTGCCCTGCTTTCTCGCCCTGCCTTCTCGCCCTGCCTTCTCGCCCTGCTGATGACCCAGCTTCCTATGACTGGGTGCTGTCTGACGGTCCTGGCGAGCCTGCCCCGGCCTCATGCCTGCCCCTCAGCTCCTGCTGTCTGTTGGACAATGCCTGCCTCGGGACCTGAGGGGCCATGAAAACATTTTGCCCAGAGGGCCAGGACCTCCTGGGGAGGGGAGTGTTTTCTGGGGCTCCGGGAGTAGCGCCTTTGTTCTGTCACGATTTCCCCTTGCACTAGCGCTGGAGCATGCGGTGCGCTTACAGGCTTGTCAGTGACACTGGCTCTGTTTACTTTTGACACATGCATTTGTTATGGTTTATGTCCTGTCTCTACCCCTGTATTGTCAATGGTTGTTCCCCGTATGTGCCATCATTAGTCTCAGCTGTTTTGTGTTCACCCTTGATTACGTTTGTCATTTAAACCCCATTGTCTCTTTGTTCTTTGCAAAGTATTATGTGAGTTTATCGTATACCAAGCATTTGTTTCTCGGTTCATATGTTATAGTTTTGATCTTGTTCTCGCCCTTGTTCTCGATTCCTGTTTTGCCTTATTTATGCCCGTTTGTCGATCACCTGACCTATTGTCTTTTTTTTGACCACGCTTTTGTCTCATATTTTGGATTTGTCTTCCTGCCTCTCTTTAAAAAAAACTCTTATATGCATTTGCATCTGTCCTAACCTCCATTACGTTCAGTTATGTGACACCACTGCTCTTCCTTCACTGGGGCACAGCATGGGGCAGTGCGTGTCTCTCTGGACCTCTAATAACATTGATTGTAGTTCCCATATTTTACTACTAGGTGTAATATTAACTCTGTGGAAGCTAGTGGGGCACCTGGAAAGGTGAGCAAATTAACAGAACATCAGCTTATATCTGTCAAATAACAACATTGAGTGACCAATGATTTAAAACAAAAGAACTAATCAGTATTTAACTGGAAGTTTAGGGTGCATTCACACTTGGTCCTTTTTAGGGATTTTTGGCGCATGTGTGAACACTCCAAACGATCTCAGACCCTTTTAAAATTAACTGAAGCAAGACCATCTTGGGAGGTGGTCTGAGTACTTTTCGCTTTCAGCACATGGTACAGTTTGCTAAAAAAAAAAACGTGCATTGTGAACACAAATTGCTCCAGGTTCACTTAATTTTTCCATTCAAGATTTCTCATATACACTTCTGTAAAAATCATAAGGTGTTTAGCGCTAAGGAATGATATCAAACCATGTGATATGAGTGAGAAACCTTTGAGGAGATAGCTCAACTGTCATCATCACTGAAGTCAGCATCATAAGGTGAAGCCCTAGAGATTAAAAAAATGCTGCTTCAGCATATTATTTTGTCCTAATCCTCTGGATCCATTTGTAGGGTTTTGCTTTGATTACTTTCTTTTGTTTACTGTTCTCTATTTCTCTTTTGTAATTTTAAAACCATGTTGTACAGGAAAATTAGAACATGTTTAGGGTCAGCTATCTAGCACAGTATTGCAAGAGGTCTGTGACTCCATTACTGTATAAGTGGACCAAAAAAGGATCTGAGTCCTCTTTCAGGAACAGGGACAATGTGAACGTAAAGAGAACTGGGTCCTTTTTCACTTGGTTCACCTCTTGGTCCACTTAAAGGGGTCTGAGTGCGGTTCTTTTAAAGAGGTCTCAAGTGTGAAAACACCCTTAAAATGTATGGAGTTGTGAATGAAGACTTCAATGAGTAACATTTGTTAAACATCTGATATAAATGCTGGGGCTATGAACAACTTGCCCACTACTGTCAATTTGTTATGACAAAAAGAAGACTGCTCTGTTGGTATATTAGGGCTGATTTATACTTCTGTGTGCGAAGTGTTCATACTTGCATGTAACATGAGTGTTGTCCTTTAGTAGGAAGCAAACATGAGATACAAGGGGGGAAAACTTGTTTGTGTTCATTTACAGTGGCAAGAAAAAGAACCTTTTGGAATTTCATGGTTTTCTGCCTAAATTTGTCATAAAATGGGATCTGATCTTCATCTAAGTCAAGGGTATTGACAAATATAATGTGTCTAAAATAACAACACAAAAAAAATCTGATCTTTTATGTCTTTATTGAGAACAACCAAAAAAACCTCATAGTGCTTGGGAAAAAGTATGTGAACCCTTGAGTTAATGACCTCAAAAAGCTAATTGGAGTCAGGTTTTAGCACACCTGGAGTCTCGTTAAGAAAATGAGTTTGGAGGTGTGGACTACAGCTACTCTGATGGATAAAAACCCCTCAAACTTTTGGAGTTTGCTCTGCACAAGAACCACACACTTATGTGAGCCATGCCTCGCCAAAAAGAGCGGTCAGATTTCAGATCAAAGAACTGTTGATTTACATAAAGGTGGCAAGGGTTACAAAGTGATTTCAAAGACTTTAGAAACAGTTAGGCAAACATTTTACAACTGGAGGCACTTTGGGACTGTTGCTATTCTACCAAGAAGTGGGCGCCCAGTCAAAATGACACCAAGAGCACAACAAAGACTCATCAATGAGATAAAGAAACAACCCCGATTGACAGAATTGATTGAACTATTTGGAAAAAGCACACAGCACTACATCTGGTGTAGAAAGGGCACGGCATATCATCATGAAAACATCATCCCAACCATAAAGTATGGTGGAGGAAACATCATGATTTGGGCCTGCTTTGCTGCATCAGGGCCTGGCCAGCTTGCAATCACTGAGGGGAAGATGAATTCCCAAGTATATCAGACAATTCTTCAGGATAATGTGAGAATGCTGTATGTCAGTTGAAACTGTGTAGAAGTTGGGTGATGCAGCAGGACAATCACTCAAAACACCGGAGCAAATCCACAACAGAATGGCTCAGAAAAACAAAATTCACCTTTTGGAGTGGCCAAGTCAGAGCCCAGACCTCAACCCAATAGAGAGGCCATGGAATGACTTGAAGAGAGCCATACACATGAGACGTCCAAAGGATATGACGGAGCTAAAGCAGTTCTGCCAGGAAGAATGGGCTATAATTCCTTCTTAACGATGTGCAGGTCTGATCCACAGCTACAGGAAGCGCCTGGTTGAGGTTATTGCTGTTATTGCTATTAATTCTAAGGGTTCACTTACTTTTTCCACTGCCATTTTGAATATTGAATGAGTGTGTTCAATAAAGACATGAGGGATCAGAATTTATTTTGTGTTATTATTTTAGGCACATTATATTTGTCAATACCCTTGACTTAGATGAAGATCAGATCATATTTTATGACAAATTTATGCAGAAAACCATGAAATTGCAAAAGGTTCACATACTTTTTCTTGCTACTGTATACTAGTTGTTCAGTGTTGGAGATTTATCATAGAGGTGAAGACACGCTAACAAAGTGAATATGTTTAAACTGTGGTTTTTACAGAGCATTTTTCATCCATTTCTGTCACAATATATTTTAAGGTTTTTACCGGGCAGTTTTGGAGCATAAGCTTGTCTGTAGATGTGCTGGATGGAAAGATGTACTTCATGAGGAACATTTTTATTATTTATACATTATTGTGTAGAATTTAATTTTTTACACTTCAGATGTTCTTTGAACAGTATTACTCTCATTTAAACAATATTAATCTGAATTTATAGGAAATGTTACAACATCTCATCAAACCATTTCAAGGGTACGCAACCAGACTTGCCTCCCAGCCAACCAATCATCATTTGCCCAAAGCAATGGACTGAAGATCCACACAACATGCAGTTAGCTCATGGAACTGCACACTAGCACATCTCCACACCTCTGTGTGCCACATTTACCCATTTTCCTCTCTCCTTTTCCTGTTGCATAGACACAAATATATGTTACTGCAGAAGTATAACTCGGCCCTTATGAGTAATAACTCATTTAGTATAATTCGATGTTAAAATGCGGAGCGCCCAAGGAAAAAACTTAAAGATTGTGTCAGACCTGGCAGTCATTTAACTATTTATTTTTTGGAATTTTTCATCTCACTCCTCGCCCCCTTCAATCAGTGGGATGCACCCCACAGTTTGAATATTTCTGAATGATGGTTTACAACAGGGGTGTCCAAACTTTTATCACTGAGGGCCACATACAGAAAAATATACGAAGGGCCTGGCCACTCACTAGAGGTGAAGTATATCGCCTCAGTTAGCAATATCAATGAAATGTAGGTAAATTATGCTTGATAATTGAATATGCTTAAAGAAAAAAAAAGCCTACATCACAAATTTCCATTAATGGGTTTTCATATTTTTGTTACAAAAAGCATTGGCAGTTCCAGCAAACCTCAGATTGCTTCTTAGTCAGGATTGTCACGATCTCCCCTTCTGGCAGCGCACTCGGAGAGACGGAGGGCGCACACATGCATAAGCTACGTGCACGAGTGCTCAGCAAGTTGATAACCGTGACATTGTTTACTGTGGACACGTGCGTTTGTTTTGTTACTGTTCTGTCTCCTCCCTGTTCTGTTATTGGTTGTGGTTCAGGGGTGTGCCTTTATTGTTTTCAGCTGCCAGCACTTAACGCTGATTATGTTCCAGATATATACCGTTCGCTTCCCTGTACACCTCGTGGAGTATTATAGTAGATAGAGTTCTATAGATTATTTAGGTTAACATTAGATTGGTTCACTTTGTCGACGCTGGTGTTTTCTGCTCCCAGTTCCCAGTCTTAGTTTCTTGTTTCATGTTCCATGTTCCATGTGTATGACCTTGTTCTTCGTTTCCTCGTTGTGATTTCTGCTTTGCCCAGTTTTTGCCTGTTTGCCAATCGCCTGACCCTTTGCATGTCTTGACTACGTTTTTGGATTACGATTTGGATTTGTCTGCCTTTGTCTCCTTTAATAAAACTGTTTAACTGCACTTGCATCCGTATCCTACTCCCATACGTCTCGTGACGTGACAAGGATGGTGCTCCCCCTTCACAGTCTTGTATAAAGTGGGAAAAATAAGGGGGAAAGGGGATGGCTATATTTAAGCTTATTATACAAATAAGTTATTGGGCTTGTTAACATCAACGTATGTTAGAAAACTTTAATTGACTGAATTTATTAAATAATTGAGCTTATTAATGTTCACTGTTCTCACCTATAGTGGGAACAGTGTTGCACTTAGTGGGAGCAGTGATGTTGTGCTTTGGACTGAAGGATAGCTGGCAGGTCAGGAGTAAGTTTGGTAGTTGAGATGCGAAGGACATCACAGAGATGGCTGTCGGTCATTTTGGTTCTCAATCTGCTTTTTTTCAGAGTTAACAGAGAAAATGTTTGCGCACATATGTATGTTGAGCCGAACAGACAAATCATTCTTTTTGCGTAGCTTCTCATGAGAGGAAACTTGGAATTTTCCAAGCACCGGTAGAAGTCGGGTAGGGAGAGGAGCTGATGTTGATTCTTCAGAGAATCATCACACTGCATTTCGATAAGTTCCAACTGCAGACTCTCTTCCACTTCTTCTGCAACAACCAGGAAGGGATTTGAGAACAACTTGATTTCTTTCTCAATGACAGAAAAATCTTGGAAGCGCCGACTGAATTCTTTCATGAGAGATGTGATCACAGACACATATTTCCCCTTTTTAGCAGAAAGGTCGACTTTTGGAAAAGCACATTTGATTTTGAACAGCATGAGAAAATGCGCAACATTGTAGTTACGTAGTTGTGTCTCAAGGATACGAAGCTTTGCACAAAAAGCTTTCATGTGTGCATAAAATTGCGGCACAAGCTGGTCTTTGCCGTGTACTCTTGTTCAGTGTGTTAAGATGATCGGTAAGATCAACCAAAAATGCAAGGTCTGCCAACCATAGAGGGTCACTTAGCTCATGAAGAGGTCTGTCCTTCTCTTTCAAAAACTGGTCAATTTCTGATCTCAGGGGGGAAAAAACGCTGCAGCACGGAACCACCACGTAGCCAGTGTACCTCAGAATGGTACAGCAGGTCCCTGTATTCAGCATTGACATCAGATAGAAAAGCTTGAAATTCTCTGTGGTACAGCCCTCGTGCTCGAATTACGTTGAAAGTTTTCACAACAGTGTTCATCACATCCTCAAGCTGGACTGTCTGGGCACAGAGGGCTTCTTGGTGGATGATACAGTGCATTTTAACAGCCTCACCTCCACTTTCTTTCACCTTGGCACACACCATAGAGGCCATTCCTTTGCGCTCGCCTGTGATAGTTGGAGCCCCATCCGTTGTAACTCCACACAGCTTGTCCCATTTAAGTTCCATCTTGTCAATTGCATTTGACACAGCTTCAAAAATGTCCTTACTCTTTGTTGTGCCCTTTAGACTCCTACGATCAAGCAGCTCCTCCGTAATACAAAAGTTATCGTCAACTCCCCTCAAAAAAATTAACAACTGTGCGATGTCTGTGGCATCTGTGCTCTCATTACATGCAATCAAGTAAAAAATTAAAAGCACAAGCTTTATCTGACACTTGTTTTAAGTTAGCTGACAAGTCTTCGATTCTCCACACAACTGCATTTCTGGACATGCTCACGTTGTTGAATTCCTGCATCTTTTCTGGGCAAATTATTTGTGCGACTTTAATAAGGCACCCTTTTATGAAGTCCCCATCTGAGAAAGGTTTCCGATGTCAGGCAATGAGTTGAGCTACCTCGTAGCTGGCTATTGTGGCATTTTCTTGTGTTTTGTTAGCACAGGAAAAATACAGTTGTTGAGCTAGCAGGCTAGCTGCTATTTGCTCAACTTTCTCTTGTCGATCGGCAGCGGCGTAGGATGTGTAGGTTTGATGTTTGGTTTCATATTGTCGGCGTACATTATACTCTTTCATCACTGCAACAGTGTCATTGCAAATCAAACAGACACACTTCCCCTTCACTTCTATGAAGAAATATTCATTTTTCCATTGTGTCCGGAATTTATCGCACTCACTTACTATCTTGCATTTCTTTGGTTATGCCACTTTTGGTCAATCCCAGCAAAATTTTCTTTGATTATCCTTGTTTTGTGGATATGCTGCCTTGTTCAAGGAAGTAGTGCCACCTACTGTTAAAACCGAGAACTACAATACAGTCAGGTGCAAGTTTCATGTGTGGCCCATATTCCATTATATTTTTAGAATATGCTGCGGGCCAATTAAAAATGGACCACGGGCCGCAGTTGGCCCACGTGCCGTAGTTTGGACACCTCTGGTTTACAAGGACTTGTATTTTGAAATCAAATCAGAGCAACATGGAAATATGAATAGTATAATAGATTTAGAAACCTAATTTGTGGTGGCAGCATGTCAGTGGTACAGTGGATTGTAGAGGCAATTGAGCCAAATTTTTCTCCTTTCTATATTTACTGTCAGTTCCAAAAAAAAATTGGACATTGACAAAGTTATTGTTATTTTAGTGGTCTCCCACAATATATAGGAAAAATGAAAATGAATAATGAGTATGACCTCAAACTGCAGTTTTAGTTTAACGTTCAGCTTTAATTTAAGGGTATTAACAACCAAATTTGGTGAATGGTGTAGTAATTACAACACTTTTTATATTGCCCACCCATCCCTACACATAATGCCTGGAGGGTGAACTGTTGTGAAGGAGTTTTTCTACTTTTCTACACCAGAGAAAGAATTCTTCTGTCTTCCAGGCCTTTTGCTGCTCATAAGCACACCAATATGTTCTTGAATTTTAAGAATACACCAACTTGTCAATTTGGCCACCTATCTCTCTGATAGGTTTGTATTGCTTTGTCAGTCTACTGATGCCATGCTCTTTGACAGCTCTTTGGAGTTAACAGCAACAGATTACAAATACAAATGCAGGAAACAAGCCAATCGACATGTAAATCTGGAATGATTTACACAAGTGTTTTGAGCTCTCCAATATTAACAGACACTTCCTGGAAGTCCTGCCCCTTTCCAAAATCTCAGAGTGCATTAATTAAAGCAAAGAGATGAAGGAAAATAGACTGATCTATAAACATGTAAACAAAATAGTTACGTTTAGCACCTAAGTTTATATTTTATAAACAGGATTACTGTGATATAGCCAGGGGACAATCTTGTTTTGGTAATGGACAGTTTTTCTGATCATTGCTCAGGGTCATGTGCTCCACTATAGCCACATGTGGAGACAATTTTTCATGAAAAGAAAATTTTTCATTGTGAATTTGCAAACACCTACATGTGCATCTTCCTCACACATGCTCTTCTTACAATAATTTCATATGCTAAATATTAAAATACATCAATTGTGTAACATTAACAATTTTTTTTTTTTAAATATCTTGTTGTGATACAAATTATATTAGTCCTTTGCTAGCTCTTGTACTATAGCTAATGAGGAAACTGTTAATGCAGCAACAAGCTTGCTAGGTCAGTGGTGGTCCACTTTTCGTATAGTATTTCTAAGAGACATTCTTTTTTAAAAATATATTTTTTGTCACTATACACAAAGTTTATTTTTTTAAAAAAATAACGTATATATTATAATATAATTTCTACAGTTTTTGCCATATTACAGTTTAAAGTCAAATGATTAGAAACTAGAATGATTAGAGTGCATAGACTAGTCATGTCATATTATAATTTGATAACACTGTAACCATTAATATGTAAAGTTTCAAAACTCTTATGTCCTTCTTCACTTTTGTCCATCCTTCCAGCTGCTCAGAAAGAGACACATCGGAAATGACATTGTCACCATTGTGTTTCAAGAACCAGGAGCCCTGCCCTTCACGCCTAAAAACATTCGCTCCCACTTCCAGCATGTATTTGTTATTGTTAAAGTCCATAATCCATGCACTGAAAACGTCTGCTACAGGTATGCTAGCTGTATGCACTTTTTTACTCACTGTGGTAAAAGCAATGGCACTGATTAAAGCTCTTGGCCATAGCGAGACTCTTGAAGCTGATGAATAGTTTTCAACTAACTTAAGTGACATTTTATTGTGACCCTCATTTAAAATGGAGGGGTAACAAAGTCCCCTGTTTTCCTGCCTGTAGTTCTGAAAAAGACCAAATGTGGTTGATGCTTTCCTGGGCTTCTATTGCAAATTCTCACTCAGATTTCAAGTCTTGTTGGATCATTAAAATTGCAGTATTTCACTATGTTGATCTTTTAATGATATGCCTTATTGGGTCATGCCTGTGTGATTCCTTTTTTTTCTCTTTCCCCTTTTCAGTGTTGCTGTATCAAGATCAAAAGATGTGCCTTTGTTTGGTCCTCCAATTCCTAAAGGTGTGACCTTCCCAAAGTCATCTGTCTTCAGGGACTTTCTGCTTGCCAAGGTAATCAATGGTGAGAATGCCGCACACAAGTCAGAGAAGTTCTATGCTATGGCTACCCGAACACGCCAAGAGTACCTTAAAGACCTGGCTGAGAACTTTGTGAGCACAGCTACTGTGGACTCAGCTCTGAAGTTCAGCTTCATCACACTGGGTGCCAAGAAAAAAGAGCGGGTCCTACCACGTAGGGATGCCCACCTCCACAGCATAGGAGCCATCATGTGGAGTGTGGTGGCATGGGATTTCAGCCAATCAGTGGATGTTCAGTGCCTGCTTTGCATCTCCAATGAGTTCATTGTGCTGATCCAGGAAGAGTCAAAGAATGTGGTCTTCAATTGCTCCTGTCGTGATGTGATAGGCTGGACCTCCACCATCATGAGCATTAAAGTATTCTATGAACGTGGTGAGTGTATGATGTTCTCAGCCCAGGAAGGCTTTGGAGAAGACATCAGGCAAATCGTCCACAGGCTTGAGGTGAGCAGTTAACTACAGCACAAATAGTGAAAGGAACAGTCTATGACTCATGAGCTGGGGCTTGTTGCTATGTGTTATTCATATTTATGTATCTTCTCACTCTCCTATGGATTTGCTTGCTGCTTTTCTGAGTTTATGTATTGGATGTGTATATATATATATATATATATATATATATATATATATATATATATATATATATATATATAATATATAAAATACATCATAAATAAATATAATTATACTTAAATATAAAGGTAAAGGTATATACTTTAAGTTAAGTTCTATCTTGAATTTATTCTCTGCTGGTAAGTAAAGATTCTGACTTTTGTGTACTATCTACTTGACTCCGTTGGATCTAGATACTTGCCACTAGAATTATTGTATTGTATAGTATTGTTGATTCTGTAGTATTGCTTGGAAGTGTCTGTTGGTTAATGCTAGTAAGCTTTCTCAGGTGGCTCCAAAATGGATTAAATTCATTATTTTCCTCAAAATTCTACAAACAATACCCCACAATGGCAACGTGAAAGAAGTTTGTTTGAAATCTTTGCAAATTTATTAAAAATGAAAAACAAAAAAAGCACTTGTACATAAGTATTCACAGCCTTTGCTCAATACTTTGTTGAAGCACCTTTGGCACCAATTACAGCCTCAAGTCTTTTTGAGTATGACGCTACAAGCTTGGCACACCTATTTTGGGGCAGTTTCTCTCATTCTTCTTTGCAGGACCTCTCAAGCTCCATCAGGTTGGATGGGGAGTGTCGGTGAACTTCTTTCACATTGTCATTATGGGGTATTGTTCGTAGAATTTTGAGGAAAATAATGAATTTAATCCATTTTGGATTAAGGCTGTAATATAACAAAATGTGGAAAAAGTGAAGCGCTGTTAATACTTTCCAGATGCACTGTAGGTGGGCTCTGGAATTGCCAGTCTACTGTAAAGAAGGCTGATTTCATCTCAGTTTTAGCTTCCTGTTACTCTCTTAACTTTCTGGCACTAACTGAAACCTGGATATCTCCACAGAACTCAGCTACAGTGGCTGCTCTATTCTCTGCTTATGCTTTTTCTCACACTCCACAAACTGACAGGGGTGATTTAACCTCCCCTCTGACAATCTCCAGTCCTCTTGCCTTCTCCTTCTTCTGCATTCCTTCTCCTTGACATCCCCGTACACACAAGTGAGGAAATGTCCTGGTACAGACAGCAATGCTACCCCACTCCACATCTCCGATTTGCCACCTTTTATGATGGGAATATCGAAAAAATCTGCCAGACCTATACTTTTACTCTAACTCCTACACTACACACTCAGTATTCCCCTTCTCCTGCACTGACAAATTTTCCTAATCTAGCAACAGAAGAGATCCTGCAAGTCACTTTGTACTGCAATCCTTCCATCTGCCCATTGAATCCAGTCCCTTCCACAATGCTTCTCACAAGACCTCCTCCCCTTCATCACTACTATTATCAATGGCTCCATAACATCTGGTCATATACCAATTCCTTTCAAGGGTTATTCCCATCCAGAAGAAACCCACTCTGGATCTTTCTGACATCAGCAACTACCTACCATTATCACTTCTCTATTTTCTTTCTAAAATCCTCGAACACACTGTCTACAATCAACTGTCTCTCTATCTCCCACAGAACAACCTCCAAGATTCTAACCAGTCTGGCTTCAAAGCGCCACATTCCACAGAGACTGCCCTTTTGGCCGTCATTGAAAAGCTACATGCTGCTAGATCAGCCAAACTGCCATCAGTCCTCATCTCCACCTTGGAATTCGTGGCGCAGCATGGCAGTCGTTTGCTTCCTTCCTAGAAGGTCAGTCATAGCAGGTGACATGGAGGAGATCCACATCTGCTCTACATACACTCTCCACTGGTGTCCCACAAGGCTCAGTACTTGGTCCTCTACTGTTTTCCCTCTATACTCAATCTCATGGTGAGGTCATATCCTCACATAGGTTTTCATACCACTGCTATGTGGATGACACAACTCATCCTATCTTTCCCTCCCTCAGACACTCATGTTTCCACTCAGATCTCAGCATATCTGGCAGACATCTTATAATGGATGGCAGGCCATCACCTAAAACTTAATCCCGGCAAAACTGAAGTGCTGTTCATCCCAGGTGATTCATTCTCATGTCAGTATCTTGCGATCTCCCTAGACAACTCTCTGGTCACTGCGCACACCTCCTTGAGGTAACCATGAACAATCAACTGTCCTTTTCCTCTCACATTGCTAATGTGACACGCACATATTGATTTCTCCTTTACAAAATCAGAAGCATTCGTCCATTTCTATCTACACAGGCCACTCAGGTGCTTGTTCAGTCCCTTGCTATTTTGAGACTGGACTACTGCAACTTGCTCCTGGCAGGTCTGCCTCTGAGTGCCATTCAACCTCGCAAGTGATCTAGAATGCATCTGATCTGCATGACTTTTCAATTATTCTAAGTTCTCTCACACCACCCCATTGCTACGCTGGACCAACACCCACTTACCTCAAATCACTTATCACCTTGCACTGCACCATGCTCCCTCTGAGCTTCTAGCACTACTCAACTGGTCCCGGTACAAGGAAGGCATGCATCAAGACTCTTCTCCGTTCTGGCACCTAGGTGGTGGAATGAACTTCCCCTTGATGTCCAAACAGCTGAGTCACTGGCAGTCGTCAAACAATGTCTAAAGACCTACCTTAGTATCAGGATGAATTCATTGATAGAGACTTCAAAGCACTTCTGTAAGTCGCTCTGGATAAGGGCATTTGGCAAATGCCATAAATGTAATGTAAAAGAGGAGGAACATTACAGATAGAGGAGTGGGTATTGCTCACTAAAGAGTGTATCAGGTACAGCTGTGCTTGTGGGGTTTTTAAACACTTCAGTATAACTCTTGAGACTAGTCCAGCAACAGTAGTATAAGTTTCTGTAAAAAAAAATTCAGATATGTGTAGTGTAGATGTCATTAGTTCAGATATCGCGTGTAATTGCTTTAAGACCATGTGGGAAGCCTGGCCTCCCTTAAAATTTCATTAAAAATGTCTAAATTATTCACCACTGTTGGTGAATGCAGTATATTAAAATATCAGATGTCTCATTGCAGTACTGTTCTTTCATTTAATGCAAACTGTTTTTCAGTGGACAGCACAGCCTACATTTGATCCTTTTTACCAGATAATCCTTTGAAGCCCGTAAACACCATGCCAATAGAACTCAATTGGCACATAGTTTCAATGGGATCCAAGTGAGATTCAAGAGATTCAAGTGCACGGTGTTCCAACGGGAGCAAAGATTAATGCTCATTGGACAACAGGCTTTTAATGTCATTTTGGGTTCACTGGGAGTCAGTGCATATGTAGGTGAGTGGGTTTTGCATGGGAAAAAAATCTAAACATTTATTGGACGGTGTACTCCCTTGTCCCACCAGGATGCATGGCTTCTCGGTATGATTGGGAGGCCTCTCAAAGGGGCTGAACCTCATGACTAAATACCAATCATTGAAATGGTAATGAATATGAATGACATATAAAGCAAACATATCAGCAGCAGTCAGACTCACAGAGTGCTTGGAGCTACAGTAGTGGTCTGTAGCCTTAATAATTTTACCAGTTTTACACATCTAGTATAGTTGGTTATTAGGGGCCAAGCACTGAAGGTGCTTAGGCACCAATTGTATCTATTAGTCTTCTTCTTCTTCTTCTTCTTCTTCTTCTTCTTCTTCTTCTTCTTCTTCTTCTGTCTCTTCCCCACTGGGAGTCTATGGCAGCCCTATGAAACTTAAGTAGGAAAATTATGAAAATGGGCACACTCATAGATTTGACCATGAATAGTATCTGGACCAATTAAGTTCTCTCTATGATCAACCCTATAGTGCCACCACTAGTTAAATAATTCACGTTTCAAATGGTTATAATTTGCCCTGCCTTATGGCGATCACAATCCATATCTTACATTAAGACTCCACCCATTACAGTAGTCACCATTTTGAAATGTACAGTGTTCACTTTTTTCGTTACTCCTCATTCAAATTTTGTCCAATTCTTTCCAAAATTGGCTCAGATGGACAGAGCCACACAAAATTGACTGACCAGAATTTTGATATTCATATTTGTTCAAAGGTTATGATGTCGCAAATTTAACAATGTTGACCCAAAATTGGATCAGAGGCTCTATCTTGGCCATACTTTGATTAATCGTAATGAAACTTGGTACACTTCATCAGCGTGATCTGAGGGCTCATGCTGAATTTGAGAACAGTGCCACACTCCAAAATCTAGTTGAAACCCTTCGCAGAAGACAACAAGCACATATAATTTGAGTTTAGTTTTGCTAGATCCGTATGGGTCTGGGTAGAAGTCTAATAATCTATAGGTAACTCCCTTGGATAATCTAAAGTACTGAAAAGCCAGGATGGGTGGCAACACAAGGTTCTGTGCAGCAGACAACACCACGAGGCTGCAGACAACAAGAGGGCACAGTACCCACCTGAATATCCTTTTTATACCAGCTCTGAGTTTGGGAGGGATGGGATTAATCAGAGCAACAATACCAGTTGCAGTCAGCTGTGACTCATGTCTCATGCATGTAAAACAAGGCAGAAAAATTATCCAAATTTACCCAAGCCCTCATTAACAGAAATTCTGGAAACTGCTTGGAATACTAACAGCATTTACATGTAGTTTACCCAACTGTTTTCTTTTATCTTGCCACTGAAGTGCCCATGAAATGGCTTAAGAGCAGTGGTCGGGAACCTATGGCTCACGAGCCACATGTGGCTCTTTGTCTCACCCGTTAGACATATCACGAGAGATCAGTTTCCTGCAGAAAAGCCAAAGTCAATTACAATTCTTTTGTTGTACAGCCTACCAAAGTTAGTGAAAAGTCAATTTACAATAATATATTTCAAGTTGTTCTAGCCAGCGTATGCATTGATGTGCGTAAGTGTCATGACACTAATCAGTGGCAAACCTCTTACATTTCTATGGTAACCTCTCGCTCTCAGATTCCAGAACAGTTCATGACCGCGCTGTCATGAATACACATGAGACAGAGAGGGAAAAGAGCACGGATATAACACACACACACACACACTCTTTCGGAAAAAACTGCAGTAACCAAAAATGAAAAAATTGCTCTTTGGTGAAAAAGGTTCCTGACCCCTGACTTAAAGAGTTTTAAGCCATTTCATGGGCACTTGCATGACTAGAAGATTTAAATCTCTATGGTTTGACATTGATTCTGCCTGACACAATGACTTTCCGTTTTAAAAGGTGATATGTCAAAATACAGACTGACTGATTTCCACAATTGCCTCCTGCAGCAGAATCTAGAAACTCTGCTTTTAATTTTTTTTTTGTATTATTTTAAAGTAACATCATGCAATACATTTCAGTAAGGCGGTATTAAAATACAGACTTTCCTGTGGCAACAGCATAAAAGTAGTCTGCAGCATCTAACAGTGCAGAGTGTATGAAAAAGACATAAATATACTGTAGTTATTTTTGTGTATACTGGCAGTTGCATATTCTGCATTGCTTCTTTTTTTGTTTAGTACTTTTGCTTTTTGAAGTTTACTGCCGGTATACCGCAGAATTCTCCCCTCTCCCTTTCTGTGCATGATATCAGATAACCACTCATGGCTGTGAGACCACACAAATGGCACTTCGTCGAAATGGCTTGGGACAGCTGGGTTTCCATGTCAACTTTGAAGGCATTGTGGCTGATGTTGAGGCATTTGGATTTGCATGGAAAGCAGGCCTGCGCCAGGGCAGCCGCCTGGTGGAGATTTGTGAGGTGGCTGTAGCCACACTTACTCATGAGCAGATGATCGACTTGCTACGCACTTCCATCACAGTCAAGGTGGTGATTATTCAGCCTCACCAGGATGGTACTCCCAGAAGGTATTCCATTCTTCCACTCTCTTTTGCCAAACCCTGTTCTCTTGTTCTCTCTCTCACTCTCTCTCTCTCTCTCTCTCTCTCTCATTCTCTCTTTCAGTCCTGTTTTCATTTTCTCACTGGCCAGCTCCATTCATCTATGCCAATTAAATCTTTATAATTTGCACCTCAGCTGAGAAAACAGCTGAGTGTGGAATTAAAAAAAAATAAAAAAATTTGCTAACACTTTCTATGAAGCCCATGTTTATAATATAAAGCCCCATTTATAATTATTTATAAGGAAGTATTTCTGCTCTATAAACACATTTATAATGACACATAAAGACCTATACTTCATTATAATAACAGTTATAGCTACATTTATATTATTGTTATAATTACTTATAATTGATGCACTTGCTTTTTCAGTGCCCATGTTCATAATTCATTATACACCAATTTATTAGTAGTAATTAGTCAGTCTTGTGGTTCCATTAATGTATTCATAAAAATGCAAGTTATTATATTGTATTTACAATGACTGATTAGTAATACAGCTATATTTCTATGTCCAATAAGTGAATTATTTTATATTGTTCTTGATAGTTGTGTGCCTTATAAATATTTATTGTGAGTTATAATACCATTACTAACCTTTATAAATGCATCATTGATTGCTATAAGTAAAGTGAAAGCATAGGATGTAGTTTCCATAATGCAGATGTTAAGAAATCATGAAGATGAGTTTATTATACAAATAGAACATGTCCAGATCACCAATAAAATACACAAAAACTATATCCAAATGGCACAAAATGAAATATATTGGAAAAGCATGAAACTCTTAATTACAAAATGTGCAATTTCACAAATAAAAAGTTTGAAACTTACTCATGTCATTTAGCCTTTACTAAAATCAGCACCAGTGCCCTGTTAGCATTGCCACATATGTAATATAGGCATGCAGAGAGTGCTGTTTCCACCTACTATGACATGGAGGTGGGATTTGATTTTAGGAAGCAAAAATAACTTATGTACCACAAATATGAAAGTGCAAAATATAAACTAGTATATGTAAAACATGAACAAAAGTGCAAAAAACCTGAATAAAAAAAAAAATTAAGAGTCAGAGTTTAGTGTGCATCATTGAGCTTGGCTGTCCTTGACATCAACCCAACTCAGTGAAACAAATATGGTCCACTATAGTACACAGGAACACATCACATTATAAATAGTCTTGCTGTACTTATTCCTTTGAAGGCAGTACACAGTGTTTTCTCCCAGCTGAGGCATTGTCTCTCTTGGCAGCGGTTGAGGTGTTTACAATTGTCACTGGATAGCATGGTCTCTTCTGTGCCACCTGTGACACCTCACTGACAACTGCAGCCAACACTGGCTCAGACATGCTGAATTTATGGCTTCATCACTCCCAAAATCCACAATTCTAGACCTTTTGGCTCCCATTCTTTCATTGATGGCCAGCTTCTGGTAAGGCAGGTAGTATACCCTGCATGTCAATAAGAGTTGCTTCCTGGTAGGCTTCACATAAATGTAAAGAAGTCATAGCCACTGGTGCTTTTAATTGGTCATTCTGCTCATTGTCTTTGACATTGCTCTTGATCAGGATCCAGAATATTGCCTCAAATCTGTAGAATGCCAGAACAGAGGTTCGGAATAGAAAATTATGTCGCTTATTCTTTCTCCAAAAATCTCAAACTCTTGATGGCTTTATTAGGCCACAGTAAATGACTATGCCCAGGAATTTACATTTCTTTAGGCTAGTTACAGTGTCTACATACCCTTCTGCTTTTACTCTGCATACAGGTTGTGTTGTTGCAGAGACTGTGGCTTTACCCCCCCCCGCCCCCTATTTGTAATAATGAATACAAAGTACAATAAGTACCCAAAATCACCCATAGTAAATGCTAAATTGGCCTTTATACTTATATAATAACAATTCTATAATAATAATATAATAATAATTCTAGATTTCTATTTAGTTATCACAGAACCCATGCTGGTGCATTTGCTGTTGTTTATTATTATAAAAAATGCAGTGCCATTCTACATGTGAAAAAAAATTACTGCCATGCTACATGTAGAAAAATATAGTTCCATACTACCTGCAAAAAAAGACATTTTCACACTACAAGCAAAATTAAAAATAGCCAGCAACATAATGTACATACTTTTCAAGGACCGTGTCCACTCCATGCTGGAATGCTCTTCGGCTCAATCCACGTTTTCTTCCTCCAAAAAAAAAAATCCAATTCCTCGCCAGAGTCATGGGGTGGTCACTCTAGGCTTTCGCGCAAACGCATCCAAAAACGGCAGACGGAAACACAAGCTCGCTGCATGATGAAAGTTCAAATTTGCTGAACTCTGACCTGCGTAATTGTATCATGTGAAGACGTCCGGCCAATAGATGATCGCGACTCCACTGCGTAACCTTTTTAGTTAAAAAATAGAAATGAAAAAATGGAAGAGCTCATTTTATCGGTATCACGCTATCCTGTACTTTACAATACAGCTTCGAAAGATTATATAAACAGTTTAAAAAGTGAGTCTGCCTGGTTTTGACAGATGATGTCATATCCTTTTCCCGCCCATATTCGCAGCGACGGCCGACAAAAATATGCATGCTTAGCCTAGTGTGAGCACCCGTCATGACACTGCACACACAGAAAGCCAATCTTACAACAGTCTTGCGGCAATAACTCATTTGTTTATACTAATTGAAAATGTCTGATAAGTCGGTTTCCATTCCGCCGGCAGAACGGAACGCCAGTGTACTGGTAAAAAGGGGTTAAAATTGTTACTTTGTCAATGTTACTACTGAACAATAATGGTTTTAATAAGATAATGAAAAAGCATATTAATGCAACACATCATATTAATGAACTGAAATGATCTGCTCCTGAGGTCTTTGACATGATCACTCTATGGAATGAATGTGTGGAGAAGTTCTCCTCATTTAATGATAGATGTCCTGCTGCAATCATCAATGCCATCAAAATCTCCCAGATGAAAATTGTTGGAGAACTTTTGCTTGTAGCCAGCACCTTCTGAGACACAGTGTGTCAGCCACTTGTTCTTAATGCACTTGTTCATCTCAGGCATTTCTTGATGTCAGGAATTTCTTTGATTAGAAAGTTTGACTTGTTAAAAGCTATAGCTCCTCAGCCATATGCATGGAAATGCACACTCCGATTTGACATTATACTTCAAAAATTAATGTTACAATGTTTTGCTGGTATGTAACATTTAAAAAAAAACCCAAAACAACAACTTTGCAACTGCTTGCATATGATTTATGTTTTTTTCATTACTTTATTAAAACCATTGTTCAATTGTTACATTTACAAATAAACAATTTTAAAGGTATTTATAACTTTTAACATCACTCCACCCGTGAACATTGCCGTGAATGGCCGGCCAATGAAAATGGGCCGTGAGACAGTTCAATATTTTATCCTGGCAGGAAGAGCCAGGAGGAAACTGGGGTCATGGGGCCGGGTTTAGCCCGGGGCAGGAGTAGGAGAGAGAGAGGGAGAGAGAGTGAAGAAAAAGGGAGTTGCCTGGACCACTGATCACCCCCAAGTGATCTCCCACCAGCTGCACGGCTTCATCCAGGGCCATGGGCCAGTGGCACTAGACCACTCTACTGTTCCTGTCAGTAGTTGAGAGACAGATTGCTTGAGTGTGACCAGCTCGATAATCTGTTGTGTATCCCACTCCTCTGCCATCAACCATCGGCAACAGGAGTGGTTCTGTAGGTGCATAGGTGTAGGGGCGAATGACCTTGGGGAGCTGCAGCGACCAGAAGCACCGGCAGTGCTCCTCAGGTGTTCAGCCAACATGCTGTAGGACTGCCCTCTTGATGCTGGATTACTCGAGCTCTGTAAATGGCGACAGCTCCTGGGCAGTAAGCTGGGCTTACCCCAATAGCAAGGGGAGGAGTTGCAGAGCCCATTCCCTCTGACCATTCCCATGCAGCTGTTGCATGCTCAAAGAGCTCCAGTAAGGCCTCCGGATCTTTGTGGAAGCCATCTTGATGAGCATCACATGTGGCACAGTGGCAGGGGACACAGCTGGAGATGTGGTGGGCTGCAGCAGCTTCTGGAGTGCCTGCCGGCTCTCCATCCACAGCTGGTGGTTGACCATGTAGCCACACACACCAGCAATGAAAAATCCTTGGGGTGTGCAGTCTATAGATTGTTGATAGTGTCATAGAGTATAATAAATGCTTCCCTTGCATAAGCACTAGAATGCACACTGCGACACTTAGCACAGCAGTAGTAAACTCTCTGGGGAGTTATTATGGCCAGGATTTAACTCCATAAATTCCACCAGCAGCAGACAGCAACTCTAGACTTCTGCAGCATTTCTGCACCATTCACTGTTAGCGTAAAATTAAAAATGCAAGATGTTGCTGTGCTAGTGGCAGCTGATTACAGCAGCTCCTGTCTTGAGAGACGTTATATTTTACCTGTATATTAAGGTTTTTTTACTTATCTGTCACATATGTCATTTTTTGTTAACTCAGTTCTTCTTTTTCTTACTTTCAAAGTTTCAGTCTGTTTAGGCACATAGTTCTTTTACTTATTATAAACAATATGCTCAGAATGGAGAACCATGGGTAGAGAGCAGGTCACTTCATGTACACACATAACCATCTGCTGGTACTTCTAAGATCATGCCATGCTCCAGAATGAGGTTCTATATTCCTGAAGAACTGAGACTGTACAGCGGATGCAGAGCTGGATCCAAAACAAAAGCAAAGAGGAGATGCTACAAGGCCTTCATTCCCTCCATCATCATGGAAATGTTAGGTCTCTACAACGACCTTTATTTCCATGACTAAGACAAGATGATGACAAGAGGACACTGATGTAATTAAACACTAACTGTGACTATATCAACATGCAATGCTGTTGACAAAAAAGACAAGACTAAAATGTAGTTTGTAAAAATAAAAACTTTACCAAAATCTGTTTATTTTCATCAACAAAAAAGGAGACAATATATTGTAGACTATTTAAATTCTTTTCAAAAGCGAGTTCCGCACATAAATGCAAGTTCCACACATAAGCGTAGCAGGGATAATCTGTGTGTAGTTGTGCAATGTTGACTTTCGTGATTGGTCATAATACCTACAGTGCCCTCCACTAATATTGGCACCCTTGGTAAATATGAGAAAAGAAGTCCGTGAAAAATTGTCTTTATTGTTGAACCTTTTGATCTTTTGTTAAAAAAATTCACAAAAATACACCAAAAATTCACAAAAATACGTTCTCATGGATATCAAACAATTGCAAACACAGCACAGGTTTATACAAAAAAAAATCTTTGTTAAATAACGCAAAATTTGTGCATGGAACAATTTAGATGTGCATTTGTTGATCAAGTGACTTTCATTGACGTCTTTTCTGAGTCGATCCTGTTCGGTTCATCTGGATTTTGAGACTTTCTTTCCTCGGTTTGCCTTGCACAATCCACACACATATATCTCCCGATCCACACACAACTGTGCCTAAGCTACCACTAGATGGGAGTCTCAGCTTTACAGAGTTGGTGCCACCTGTCTACTTGTGCTTGATTCGAGAACAAGTTCTAGGGGAGAGCCGGGTACACTTTTGGTCAAGTTTGTTGAAAAATACTTAGGGTTCAAAGCATTTTTTTCACATTCATTTTACAAATGTCTGGTACAAATATTTTGCCTTGTTTTATGAATAAAACATACTTTTTTCCCCATTATTTAACCGGAAATAAGAGAAGTGAAATGTTAGAACATATTAAATTGTTAATTATAACATGTATAATTTATAGATTTTTAAACATTTCTAAATTTGGCTCAAGTTAAAAGTTTACTTAAATGCATTTTGGCAAGGATATGTTATTTCTATTTCTGTATTAAATTGTTAATTATAACGTATAATTTATATATTTTTAATTTACATTTTTTTAATAGAACATTGGAAAGCGTATGGCTCAGGCTTTAGTAACAGCCATGTGTAGGGAGTTGTCAGCTGGTCACAACACCCCTGCTTCTACACCTGTCAGGCCTCCATGTATCTCAACACCGATACTCCCTCTAGCAACAACACAGTTCACCCTTCCAACAATATGGGCACATATGCTTAATTATAATTATAACGTATAATTTATAGATTTTTTTTTTTTTATAGAATAGAATGTTGTAGAGAGTATGTCTCAGGCTCTAGTAACAGCTGTCTCTTTAAAGCCTGATTCACTCTGGCAGAGGTGGTAGAACAAGTAGTTCTTTACCTTGATCATATGAGTTTTCCTGAAGCCTTGAACAAAGTATAAGGGAGACATAAAATAGTGTACTCGCTGCACTTGGTAGACATAGTAGTGTTAGAGGTTAATCTTATTGTTTTTTGTTTTGTTTTGTTTTTTCAAAAACAAACGGTTAATACACTCTTAGAGCAATGTCTGCACCCCCTACCCTCTCTCTGTCCATGCCATTCTGCCTTTCTGTTCCTGAACAGTATCATGTATCTTTGTGCTTAATTTTTTTGTTTAAAATATTTTTCTTCATGTGGCAGTAAGATCAGCATTATTGGAACACTTGCCTCAACAATTCTGTTGTTGTAGTAAGAAAGCTAGTGGAAGCTTTAATTGAACAAGTTTACGCTGATTCTGCAATGTTAGCATTTTTAAGAGGAATCTTTTTTAAATTATTACCTACACTTTCAGAGGTTGTTCGGAGCTGTACCGCATTCCCATGGTGGAATACAAGCTCGACAGTGAAGGCACACCCTGTGAATATAAGACCCCATTCAGGAAGAACACCACCTGGCACCGGGTGTGCACTACTCCAGGGGGCCAGCCCCTACCACGAGGCTCACCCACTCAGGGTCCTGAACAAGTGCAATGCCAACCGATCTCACAGCACATTGAGATATCCATCCCACGCAGCACGTCATTCGACAGGAAACTGCCAGACATCTCCAGGTATTCCCACAGTCTTGCTTTCTATCATTTAATATTTCTGCATTTTAATAATTGTCTGTAAAATGATCTTTTGAACACTATAGAGACACATTTGATTAATATATATGTGCACTTGCCTGCAAATATGCACAACACATAAATGTTACATGTTACCAGCTGCAAATATACACAACACAAAAAAAAATACCTATACTCTGTAAGAGAATTTAACTGAAGAATGTCAGCACAACCTTTCAGTTACCCTATTATGCTGTCGTAAAACATGGAAGGACTTTCTATTGATTCTAAATGTTGAAGTAAGTCTAATAATTCATAGGTTCTACTCTGGATACATTTGTCATGTTTTAGTGAACATTCAGAAAAACCTGATTACAGGTATCTTCAACTATCAATCCAGAAAGATGGTATATAAATATAGAATTTTCTATATATCTGCATAAAATGAACGAAAACAACAGCAGATTTTTACACAAGTCCTAAAAGTAGACAAAGAGAACTCTATTAAACAAATGAGACAAAAATATTATACTTGGTTATTTATTTATTGAGGGAAATGATCCAATATTACATATAGTACACAAACATGTGTTGTGAAGATCAGATTTTGATCTTTAAATAAAACAGGACACTCACTCACACCCGATTGTCATCCCATTGATTGAAAACACCTGACTCTAATTTCAGCTTCAAATTAACTGCTAAACCTAGAGGTTCACATACATAATATTGGATCATTTTCCTCAATAAATAAATGATCAAGTATAATATTTTTGTCTCATTTGTATAATTGGGTTCTTTTTGTATGCTTTTAGGACTTGTGTGAAAATCTGATGATGTTTAAGGTCATATTTATGCAGATATATAGAAAATCCTAAAGGGTTCACAAACTTTTAAGCACCAGTGTGTGTGTGTGTGTGTGTGTGTATATATATATATATATATATATATATATATATATATATATATATATATATATATATATATATATATATATATATATATCGCCTAACTCATTTAAATCTAAAGAAGTGCTACTTTGTTTACTGTTGATGCTGTGAGCAACCATGTTGATTTAATGTCACTTGTTGAGCTTGGGGTTGAGGAGAGCTTCCTGGGTTTTTGAGTAGGAATTCCATGTTGAGGGGGTGTCTTCTTTGCTTTTTTCCTAGTTGTATGTCAGACACTTGAAGTTACAAGTTTTAGACATATGCTTCATAAGCTCGAGAATGCACCCAGGTCCTTCACCCCTTCTCCAATTAAAACCACACCCCTGAGTTTGACTGAGAGTTGTGATTGTGGCATGTGTCCCGCACACTGATGAAAGTAAAGTGCTATGTAATGGGAGAGTTGCATTCAATTCTTGCAATAAATTCAGCATTTACCCCTTAAAGAGCAACACTGTGCTGGTTATTTTTCATTAAAGGCCTTGTTCAGACATGGTACTAACATTCATTTTGGATGATTGTCAACATAGAGGTCTGATCAGGGTCAAATGGGTCTTGGTTTACTCACTCAGACCACATTTGAAGGCGATCTCAGGTGGATGTGACCACATTACATTTGTAGTGTGAACAAAAACTCAACAGATGTTAAGTGTATTTCAGTGAAGGCTTTGCTTTTCGGTGTCACACATTGTCCACATGTCACTTAAAGTAGTGCAGTTTGTGCATTGCATTTCTTGTTTTTTCACCAGTATGATTGCTTTTTGCTCTGGCATGGAAATTCTCCATATAAAAATGGTATTTGTCTTCTTAAAATGTAAAAACACTCGCCACCTTCCACCCTTGAGCACCCTAATCAACCTTCTCAAGAGAGAGAGAGGGAAAGGTTGAATGGTATTGCATAACTATTTGTGGGAAAATAAATTAAGTAAATACATTTTTTAAAAAATGTATGCACAAACACTATAGAAGAAGGTCACTTCAGGAAAAATGATGATGAAAAAGATGAATGAGTTTCAAAATGGCAAAAAAAATACCTGTACTGGAAATATAATTGCCTTTATTAACAGTACATACAGGGGTGTCTGTTAATGGGCTAGCCCCCCTTATTTCAAAGATTTTAAAAAATCACTATTAGGTTTCATTTTTGGTATCCATACCGTTATTGCAGTTAATTAAAAAAAAAAAGATTTCATTTTTGTTAAACTGAATGCAACAGCACCACCAATGATCATACGAAAAACACACACAATGAAGCAATGCTGTGGGCTAGGTGTAATGAGCCCACTGCTGTAGACTCATGCAGCCAAACCAGTGACAGTCTTGTCAGGTGATTACACAGTGACCTCTAGATTTGATCTCCATTTGGGCTGATATATTTCAGCCCGCTTCTGTGACTCATCTATTGTATGTCATGAGCAGTCATTTTACAGACTCATGAATGTGAATGAGGTGGATTATTTACTTTACCATAATTTTTTACCTATATAATGCATTTGGATGAGAAACTAAAAGTAGATATACATTGCAAAAGCATACATTGTCTAATCTTAAGGTACTGTTGTCTGTCCTTTTGTGTAATTCATACTTTGATTAGTGTTTTTTGGTTTGAACAAAATGGTTACTGGCAAAGTCTTATAACAGGCCTAGTTTTTTTTCTTTTTCCTAGTGTTATTCCCGTGCTATGGCAGGGTCCACTTCAGCGGATCATTGGTTCGCATATTTGATTTACATTTATTCATTTAGCAGATGCTTTTATCCAAAGTGACTTACAAATGAGAAAATACAAGTAGTGCTACCATACAAGATCCATTAAATGAGTTCCAGGAGAAGCAAAGTGCACAGAGTAGAGGTGTAAGTGCCGGTAAGGTTTTTTGTTTTTTTTCGTTTTGTTTTTTAGGGGTTGGTTAGGTGTTCACAGAAGAGGTGGGTCTTTAGCTGTTTCTTGGATTTTTTAATTTTTAAAAAAATTTTAGTGGTTGGTTAGGTGTTCCGAGAAGAGGTGGGTCTTTAGCTGTTTCTTGAATTTTTAAATTTTTAAAATTTTTTTAGGGGTTGGTTAGGCGTTCACGGAAGAGGTGGGTCTTTAGCTGTTTCTTGAAGATGGTGACAGATTCTGCGGTCCGGATTGAGGTTGGAAATTCATTCCACCACTGAGGAATAGTTAGTTTGAAGGTTCTTGAAAGGGACCTTGAGCCACACTGAGTAGGTACTACTAAGCGTCGGTCATTGATTGATTGCAGATTGCGTGAGGGAACGTAAACCTTCAGGAGAGAGTTGAGGTAGGTGGGTGCTGTTCCAGACAAGGTCTTGTATGTGAGCATCAAGGCCTTGAATTTGATGCGGGCAGCTACAGGAAGCCAGTGGGGGGAGATGAAGAGGGGTTCTCTTGGGCTGGTTGAAGACGAGGCGTGCTGCTGCATTCTGAATCATTTGAAGGGGTTTGATGGAGCTGGCTGGGAGGCCTAAGAGTAATGAGTTGCAGTAGTCCAGTTTTGAGATAACAAGAGCCTGGACTAGTAGTTGTTCGTTGAGGTAGGGTCTGATTTTCTTGATGTACAGGATGAACCTACAGGACCGTGCAGTTGTTGAGATGTGGTCTGTAAAGGTCAAACATCTAAAGCACTTATTGTAAACAAAACTATTAATGAGCAGGGATTTAATTTACTATGTTTAACAGAAACCTGGATTAGAGCAAATGAGTATGTAGCACTAAATGAAACTAGCCCCACAGACACAACTATATACACTTTGTCATGAGATGGAGGCAAAGACAGAAGCAAGTGCAGGTTACGTAGTTTAATACCAAAAACAACAAGTCCAAAGGGTTCCCTCTGGAACATCCAGAAAGTAAGACATTACAATAATCTAGCCTAAAGGTGACGAAAGCATGAACAAATATTTCTGCATCATGTAGTGACATTATATTTCTTATCTTAGCAATATTTCTGAGATGAAAGAAGGCTATCCTAGTAATATTATCTACATGAGCGTCAAATGAAAGACTGGAGTCAATCATCACACCAAGGTCTTTTACTGCAACACATGATGAAACAGAAATTCAATCCAGAGTTATTGTGTAATCAGAAAGCATACTTCTATCTGCATGTGTTCCTAGTAGAAGTACATTTGTCTTGTCAGAATTAAGTAAAAGGAAGTTAATAAGCATCCAGTATCGAATGTCCTTTACATATTCCTCAACTTTATGCAGCTGTTTTCTGTCATCTGGCTTTGCTGAAATATACAACTGTGTATCATCAGCATAACAGTGGAAGCTAATTCCATGTATACAAATAATTTGACCCAGAGGTAGCATATATAATGTAAAAAGCAGAGGGCCTAAAACAGAACCTTGTGGAAAACCAAATTTAACCTCGGAATGCGTGAAGAAGTCACCATTTACATCTACAAACTGATAGCGATCGGTCAAATAAGATCTGAGCCAGGAGAGGGCTGTTCCCTTAACAACAACATTTTCTAGTCTATCAAGGAGAATAGTATGATCAATAGTATCAAAAGCTGCACTAAGGCCAAGTAGCACAAGCAAGGAGACACAACCTTGATTAGAGGCCAATAGTAGGTAATTTACTACTATAACCAGCACTGTCTCTGTAATATGATGAGGCCTAAATCCTGACTGATACATTTCATGAATGTAATTCCTATGTAGGTACGCGCATAGCTGCTGTGCTACAACCTTTTCTAAGATCTTGGAGATAAAGGGGAGATTTGATATTGACCTATAGCTGGACAACAGACAGGGGTCGAGGTCAGGTTTTTAAATCAGGGGTTTAATAACTGCTAGTTTAAATGCTTTAGGTACATAGCCACTGCTAAGGGAAAAATTGATTATTTTTAGAAGGAGTTCAATTCCTCCTGGACAAATATGTTTAAAGAAATATGTAGGTAAGGGATCAAGTATACAAGTTGATGATTTTGCTGATGAGATTAATGAAGTTAGTTCGGTCTCTCTAAGGGGAGTGAAACATTCTAATCGTTGATCAGATAATGCTATATTATCATCTACAGGGTTAGTTATAAAACTGTCTGGTTTTAAATTGATAGTCTGAATTTCACATCTAATATTTTCAACTTTACCAATGAAAAAATTCATGAAATCTTTGCTGCTACATAATAATTGTGATTGTGTGCCTGTTTCTGTGGTGGTTTTATTCCTAGTTAATTTTGCTACTGTGCTGAATAGAAATCTAGAATTGTTTTTCTTTTCTTATATTAAGGTGGAGAGATAGACTTTTCTAGCATCACTAAGAGATTTTCTATAGATCAGGAGGCTCTCCTTCCATGCTGTTTGAAATACTACCAATTTGGTTTGATGCCATTTACTTTTTAATTGTCGAGTGGTCTGTTTTAAGGTATGTGTTTGATCGTTATACCAGGGTGCTAGCTTTTTCTCTCTAATTATTTTTCTTTTGAGTGGAGCTAACTTATCTAGTGTGTAGCGGAGCATTGACTCTAAGCATTCAGTCACCTGATCGAGTTCTGTGGGATCGGACGGTGATCCAAATATAATTGATATCTCTGGGAGGTTGTTGATGGAACTCTGTGCACAAGCTGATGGAACTCTGTGCAGAAGCTGACGTGAATGTACGTTTTACGCGGTAGCGTGGCGAGGTGCAAATTTTATGATCAATACACAATTTAAACGAGATGAGATAATGGTCTGAGACAACTTCAGACTGTGGATGTGTGACTATATTTTCTATATTTAACCTGTATATGGTCAAGTGTGTGACCACCATTATGAGTGGGTCCTATTACGTTCTGATTGATCCCTATTGAATCTAAAATGGACACAACCGCTGTTCTCAGAGGGTCTTTTGGGTTTTCAAAATGAATATTAAAATCAACAATGATTAATGCTTTATCTAGAGAAACAACCAGATTTGAGATCAAATCTGCAAATTCACTAAGGAATTCAGTATATGGCCCTGGACGTCTGTAAATACTAATTAGCGGATTGACTTATTTTTTGTGGCTACATATGTTATACTGGTATAAAGAACTTCAAAAGAGTTGAATTTATGACTAGGTTTTTGTGTGACGCCTAGATTATGATTATAGATTAATGCAACACTTCCTCCTCTGCCAGTTAGATGAGGCTGATGTGTATAACTGTATCCAGCAGGACTGGCTTCATTTAGTGCTATGTACTCAACTCCACGTCTGTATGTGGGGAGAGGTCCAGACACGATGATCTTTGTTGCGGGTGATCTGCTGCGTACTGTCTCGATCAGGCTGATGAAGTCCCTCTTCAGGATTTCTGTTTGCCGCAGTCTGATGTCGTTCACGCCCTTGTGCAGCACAACAGCTCCGATGTTCTCGTACTTCTTCAGGATTGTGGGTACCTGCGCAGCGACATGAAGAACACGAAAACAGTGTGTACACACCTTACCTTTGGCTGAGGTGAAATGGGCGTTCCAAACAATGGAGTCTCCGATGATCACGGCGTTTTGTCTCACAGTGAGGGGCGAAAGGTCCTCGCCTGGTGCACCCAAGGTCCGTGGTGTGTGTCAGGAAGACAAGATCCTACGACATGTGTCAACGCCGCCGTGACGGAGACCTGGGCTGGATACGTCTTAGGTGCACGGTCCCTGCACAGAGAAACACATGGCGTAGAGGTGCTGGGAGTGGTAGTACCATTCTGCATGCTTACCTTGGATTTGTAGGCGATAGCATGAGATGATTCCAGCCCGGTTCTTCGCTCATACAGCTGGGCCTGCTTGTCGAGTAAGTCACGGATCTGTTTCTCCATGGCCTCCCATTCCAACAGTACCATGTACAGAAAATTTCAGGCTTATGCTTTCATTGTTTAGGACCTATTCAACATGATTCAATTATGTAAAACACTTAGCGATATTATGCTCAAATAATGCTTTCATCATCCTCAGGTCAGTAGACATGCTGTTTTGTCTTAGACCTAAAGGCTGAAACACACCACAAAGGCATACAATTATGCTACTGACAAACACTGACAGAATAATTTTGAACAACTTTAAAAACCCAGAAGGCCACAATGAAGTTAACCATTTTCGTGGTTTGACCATAACATCATACAGTATTTCTTTCAAAAGTTCTTTCAGATTTCAAGTACAAAATAAAAGTTGAGAGATACACAGAACGAAAGTTTTATAACTGTAACAGCTTAGCTGGAGTTCTTGGGCTGATCCCAGATTATCCTCCATCAAAAAAAACCTACTTCTAAATAGGCTGTTTTCATGCATTTTTTTTTTCCTGCATGTGAGGGCAAAGTACTTTAAAAAAGTGAAAATTTGACAAAAAGTTGGATTCATCATAAAACTTGCCTTTGGTGTTATCACTGACTAGACTAGACGAGACTAGGCTCAAAAGCCTTAATAAAAAATAAATAAAATAAAATAAATCCAGAAAGCCCATACGCATGGCTTCATCCACTGGACCGGATATGGCACTCCCTCTTTTAGTGAAGTTAGTCTGCAGGCTGGTGACATTTTGAAAAATTAGAAACAAACCTCCGATAATAGCTGAACAGCCCAGGCTGCTCTAATCACTGTGGGACTCCTTGATTATTCCCATGTCAAGCATAACTTTGAGCTCATACTGAGCCACATTTTTTTGTGTTCAGGTAACTGTTAACCACTATCACTAAAGCCACAGGAACTGCTTCTCTCCAAGGTTTCAGGAGATTATAGTATATCTAGAGTGCATCGCCTCAATCCGTTCACCTGACTCGCCATGTGACCTCAGAATAATTACTTTGCAAGTATTTTAGAGATTGATGTGGGTAATAAAAATAGTACAGTACTTTATTTCCCAGTGCAAATTCCCATAGTTGAGTACCCCATCATACAGTCTGGACTGTCATTCTTGGGCCTGACGCGAATTGTCCTGTGTTAAGGCCCTTTCACACTGAGCGCGATTAAGCGATGCAAATGTTTCACACCATTATGCTCTTGAATTGAAAAAATAGATCTCTATGGAGCTATTCACATTGGGCGTGATCATTCGTGGCACAACAAAGTGGTTTTTTTTTTACCAGTGTGTCGATATTTTTCCTGTCACTCCAAGACGAAACGGGCCGTCCAATTAGATTTGAGCATTGAGATTTGATCATGTGCCCGGAGCCGCTGCTGTTGCATAAAAGGGTGAGATAGGTGACACTATAGCACAGAAAACTGTTTTGAAAACCAGTGTAAACACTGAAGAAAAGTATTCTGGAAGAGAGAAGAGAATGGATGTTGAGTTCTTGTTATCATTTGCCAAGTTTCCATCCATTTTTTGTACACTTCTGTTAGCAACAAAGTGAAAGTGCATAAAAAAGTTAGAGAT
The DNA here is from genome assembly GCF_023375685.1 of Ictalurus furcatus. NCBI lineage: Eukaryota > Metazoa > Chordata > Actinopteri > Siluriformes > Ictaluridae > Ictalurus > Ictalurus furcatus. The sequence continues at coordinate 8,789,651 of NC_071257.1, read as the reverse complement.
ATTTACTGTCTCCCGCCTGTATCCATCTACTGGGCCAATAAAATGGTGTGCGCATCAGTTACTTATGCATTAAAAAGTGGCATTTTCTCATGTCACTTGGCTCAGTGCGCATGATCTCTCTCTCTCGTTCTCTCTCTCTCACACATACACATACAAGTGTGTGTACCATGGAGATATAAATAAACCGTCATCACATGCCATGGCATGAGGTAGCCGCCAAAAAGTATATTTCTTACAGAAATACTTCATATTTGTTTGCAAACAATTTTTTTCATAATGTTACAGTTGGACTTTTTGTAGCAGAAAGCAATACTCAGTATGTCATTTGTTATTTATCCTTATATTCTTGTTGAAACATGTCAGTAATAAATATAATGGGATAGGAATAACTGAACTGTCACTTCATTTATCAAAGTTATTGCATTATATTTCACATTATTTAATTCATACTAAAACAGCTTGATGGTGCTGTTCAAAAAACATACAGTATCTCACAAAAGTGAGTACACCCCTCACATTTTTGTAAATATTTGATTATACCTTTTAATGTGACAACACTGAAGAAATGACACTTTGCTACAATGTAAAGTAGTGAGTGTACAGCTTGTATAACAGTGTAAATTTTCTGTCCCCTCAAAATAACTCCGCACAGAGCCATTAATGTCTAAACTGCTGGCAACAAAAGTGAGTACACCCGTAAGTGAAAATGTCCAAATTGGGCCCAATTAGCCATTTTCTCTCCCCGGTGTCATGTGACTTGTTAGTGTTACAAGGTCTCAGGTGTGAATGGGGAGCAGGTGTGTTAAATTTGGTGTCAACACTCTCACACTCCCTCATACTGGTCACTGGAAGTTCAACATGACACCTCATATCAAAGAAAACTCTGAGGATCTGAAAAAAAGAATTGTTTTTGAGACCTTGTAACACTAACAAGTCACATGACACCGGGGAGGGAAAATGGCTAATTGGGCCAAATTTGGACATTAGGGGCGTACTCACTTTTGTTGCCAGCAGTTTAGACATTAATGGCTCTGTGTTGAGTTATTTTGAGGGGACAGAAAATTTACACTGTTATACAAGCTGTACACTTACTACTTTTCATTGCAGCAAAGTGTCATTTCTTCAGTGTTGTCACATGAAAAGATATAATCAAATATTTACAAAAATGTGAGGGGTATACTCACTTTTGTGAGATACTGTATGTGCCTTTCACTGACTACAAACCTCTCTTCAATCTCCATTGAATTGTCTCCATGTAGGCAGGAGCAGCATATGCGCCCTCCATCAGAGGCTCAAATAGATAAGGCTCTGAGCAGACTGTTTGCACATTCTGGTGTAGAAACCTCATCACAAAACTACTCCATGACTCACTGCTATATTTGCTGTCATTGTACATTAATTGGAAAAATTTCTTTGTATGATTGTTCCTGTTAGTCAGATCATGCACTGCACCCTGGCTCTGTATACACACTCGTGACCCAACCCCTAAAGTACATTTTTCAAATATGCAAAGAGGATGGGGAAGAGGGTACAATTACTCTTTACGACAATGGAAGAAATCTTATAATTCTAAACGTTTAAAAAGTTCCTTTTTTATATGGGCTGCAGTCTGTACACTGTAGTCTACATTAAAATATGCAGTGGAATATGCAAGAACCGACTAATCTCTGATATTTCAGGGATTAATTTGCATACAAAATTCCATGCACAGATAAAGAGAAAATACTATGCTAATGTACTTTAAATGTCTTTTTGCAATATATTTAAAAAGTTGCAGTTTGTTTAAATAACATTTTTAGGGATTAAAGGAGATCTATTATAAACCTTTTTTACAAGATGTAATATAAATCTCAGGTGTCCTCAGAATGTGTCTGTGAAGGTTCCGCTCAAAATACCATACGGATCATTTATTATACCATACTGTAAATGCCCCTTTTTGGGTGGAAGCAAAAACACGCTGTTTTCGAGTGTGTCTCTTTAAATGCAAAGGGGCTGCTGCTCCCTTCCCCCCTTTCCGGAAGAGAGCTGTGTGGCTCTGAAGCATGACACTACAGCGGATGTGACTTTACAGCTTGTGCTTCGGATACTAAAAGGATTTGCACAAAACGTACACAGTTTTCAAAAAAACTTTGCCCTAGTGTGCATAATAAAGGTTTGGTTATGAATTATACCAGAGGTGCCCAAACTTTTTCCTATGAAGGGCCAAAAATCAAACTTTACTTTCGGCCCACAGCCCACAATCAACGTTGCATTATACCAAACTGTATTATATTAAAATTAAAGTTGCCATGGTTCTCCTCATTTATGATTTCATAATATTTACAAATAAACAACTAAATAGGAAACATTAGTCTGTGATCTGCTTAACTAATGCAGTTTTATTTTCAGAGTTTTATAGTTCAATGAAACTTATAGTATAATGAAAACATAGAAACAATCCCATTTATAGTACTTCAATGCCTAATACAACTATTCAAGCTATAAACCATACAGCCATATTCCTGCAATGTCAGTGACCTCTAATGAGATACATGAAACTGGAATTTTTCAAAAAAAATTTCCAAATTGGGCTGCAGATGACTTACTGACAAAGTCAGGATATTATGTAGGTGAGAGTCAGTTAGTTTGCTTCTCAGTTTACACTTGTTCAAGTTCATCAGACTGAAAGTCTGCTCACAGAGGTAGGTAATGCCAAACAGAGACAGCATCACTTGTGCCTGTTTGCACATCTTTGGGTACCTGTTTGCTGGGACACATTTGTAGAAGTCTGTCAAGGGAAGGGACCTGAACTTGTGTTTGAGTTCTGAATCACACTGAACCTCAATTAGTTCCATCTGAAGATCATCGCTGACTGTGTCCACACTGATGGTTAAGGGTTGATCAAACAACTCAAAGTCAGTAGCATTGTGTCTGAAGTCCTCAAAGTGACTGTCAAACTCATGGATAAGATTGCTGAGAACAGCATCATACTCGGGTACCTTCTCTTTGATCATGCCTGCCTTTCTAAGACAGGGAAAATGGGCTAAATTTCCTAGATGTGGGGATGAGAGAGAGAGAGAGAGAGAGAGAGGAACAGTGTGAGACTGGGAGTGAAAGAAGAGAAAAGCAAGCATGTAAAAACAGAGGGAGGCAAACAGAATAAATAACTGACAAAACAAGGAAATTAATCCATGATAAATTAAGAGAATTTTGACACAAATTTTATCAGCTTGATTAACACAAAATACCAAAGCTGACACCACTGGATATAAATGCAAAGTAAACATAAGTATTAATAATAATAATAACTTGTGCCCTGCGATGGACTGGCACCCTGTCAAGGGTGTACCCCGCCCTGTGCCCGATGCTCCCTGGGATAGGCTCCAGGTTCCCCGCGACCCTGAAGAAGGAGTAAGCGGTAGAAGATGGATGGATGGATGGAATAATAATAACTGCATATAAAACTATTGTGAATATTTTAATTGCGAATGTTACCTGCGGAGAGATGTCTTCTCAGCAGCAGTAGTTTTTGTTTGAAGGCTCTGACATGATCAAAAAGCTGGGTGATAATATGTTTTTTTCCCTGGAGCTGAACATTTAAAACATTGAGCAGCTCTGTGACGTCTACCAGGAAAGCCAGGTCAGAAAGCCATTTCTTATTCGTGGGCACTTGAATACTACCAATCTTGCATTCCTGAAAAGCTCTGATCTCATCACGCAGATCAAAAAATCTCCTGAGGCTCAGTCATCTAACCTCCTGGTGGTACATCACCATATTGCGTATCCATCTCATCCAACAGTACCTTGAACTGCTGGTGAGAGAGCGCCTTGGAGCGTATATCATTCACAGTTTTGAAGACGTCACTCATCACATCCACAAGCCCGATGGATTTAGCACATAGCAGTTCTTGATGTAAAATACAGTGGTACTTAACTAATTTCCCCCCGCATTCACTGATTTTCTGAGACACCAACGTAGCAAGGCCAGATTTCCTCCCTACTATCGCCGGGGCTCCATCAGTTGTAATGCCAGCCATATTCTCCCACTTTCGTTCATTCTTTTTCAACACTCTCTCAACAGCAAAAAAAAAATCCTCTCCTTTAGTAGTACTCAATGCCAGCCAGCTCTTGTGTCACTTCAAAATTTTCATTTACTCCACGCAGAAATAGAAACAGCTATGCGGAATTATGTATATCGGTGCTCTCGTCACAAGCTATTGAAAAGGCAGAAAAGGCAGCTGCTTTTGCCTTGATTTGCTCACCGATATCTTGGGCCATGTCCTCTATGCATCTGGTTACAGTATTCCTTGACAAGCTGATTTGCGAGAATATACGTATCTAAGAAGGGTACACTGCTTCTGCAGCCACTGCAAGGCATTCTTTGACGACCTCTCCAGTAGCGAAGGCTCTTCCACTTTTAGCAATTAGTGCAGAAATCTGATAGCTGGCCCATGTGGCACTTTCTTGAGCTGATGAAGGAAGTAGCAGCGTACTCTGCTCAGATCGAAGTTTAGCAAGCAGCTCGTTAGCCTTCTGTTTTCGTGCCTCGCCGCTATACTTTGAGAAATCTGAAGAATGTTTTATTTCATAATGACGACGGATATTGTACTCTTTCAAAACAGCAACTGACTGTTTGCAAACTAGACACACTGCCTTTGAATTGATTTCAGTAAATAAAAAATTATCGTGCCAAACTTTTTTAAATTGCCTTTTGTCTGTGCGCCACTGCCTGGATCTCTCCATTATTACCTGCTTGTTGACTGTCGCAAAGCATGCTGGCCTTGAAGTACGCATGTACATTAAATAAAAGTCAAATTCACTTTTATTCTCTACATTTAATTTCAATTTACATTTTTTGTAGCTCAAAAAATATATATTTTTTAAATGTTAAGTTAAATTAGAAATGAAGATTAGCGTCAATGACATCCCCCCCCCCCCCTCACATATGGCATGGCGGGCCAAATCAAAAGTCACCACGGGCCAACTTTGGCCTTTGGGCCCTAGTTTGGGCATCTCTGAATTATACAGACAGTAAGCATTTTCGGGTTAAAAATAAAAATGACAACATAGTTCTGGTCTCCGCGAATACAATCAGAGACAATGGTAACTTTAGCTGCATTAGCCATGGAATCTGCTAACAAGCACATTCGGAAAGGCGATTTGCAAACTTTCACAATATATAAAGTATGATACTTACAGCTTCTGGATATAAAGCTGGATCACGAACGGTTGGTATTGATCCATGCTTGAGAATAAACTTTTCAGCAAATCCTGCTTTGTATTGACTCTCGTTCACAAAGCAGTCTGGTGTAAAATTATTCAAACAAACATATGAATTTAGCTATTTTTTGGGGCACATTTCCTTCAAAAATAAAACTTCTCCATTGCATCTTCAATGGCTCTGATGCCGGGAGTACATGAAGACTCTTATGTTCATTCTTACAGCCAACAACAGAACACTTACAGACCTTACAAAGCTGAGACATTCTTCTTATCACTGTAGCTGCTCCAGCGCGGAGAACATGGTGGACTGTGTGCAGCTCACTCAGGGGAGGATCTATGCTAATAGGACAGATTCCATCACAGTCATGGGCAGGGCCTGTTCTAATGTGACGTCACATTGAAGAGAAAACTAAAATGACTCATTTTGAGACACTGTTTCATTTTGAGACACTGGGGAACATAAAAAAAGGAGTGGTTGGATTTTTACCATTGTAGGGTGGTTGTGTGCACACACTTCTGACACACATTTATGTTCAAACACCATGTAAAAGTGAATTTTGCATAATAGGTCCTCTTTAAGTTGAATGCCATCAAACACCATAAAAAAAACCCCAAACATTTGGATTACTTTTAACCTTCAGGGGGTGTTTTAATATTTTACATTTCCTAAAAATATTGTGTTGAAATGTTAGAGATGTGCTCACCTAGAAATAATATTTTTGTGACCTTCCACTCATTCTGGTGTAGCATAAAGTAATAGTATCCTATTATTTTAGTTTTTGTTAACACCCTACAACCTTATACTGTAATGCTGTTACACCATTAAGTTGTATTGCTGTAATAAAGCACCTCAGAACAGCTTGTAACAGTTTACTAGGATCCATTGCTCTCTGCAGGATGACACATGATCTGGAAAACCCACAGATATCCTGTAGTAAGGTACAGGCCAGTCAACACTACCGTAGCTCACCCAGTAACCAGTCTTCATCCAGTGACCCAGGGCCAGGTGGCAGCACAACATGGATCCAATGGCCAGGATATGATGGGTATGTCATACAAATATGAATGCATACTCACAGACTACTTGTTATTACTTATTGTAAAGCTCAATACAGTGACATTCGGAGTATCTGACTTAAGTTTCTCATATGTGTGGTGCACTATAGACAATAATCATCTTTACATAAAAAATGGAAAATTCTTGTTTTTTTTTTTTAAAATCACTTAATATGTGGTACATATTAAGTTAATATGTGAGTTTTAGGCTTGATTCATCCATACCCATGTGCAACTGCAAGAACCTACAGCCCACAAGGAAAAAAATCAACATTCTGATTCTGTGGATTTTGTTTCACTCTACAGCCTGTTCTATTTTATGAAAGCTGTAAATCCAATATCTATTTTTGTAATATTCCATTTTTTAAAACTCTATAATACTCTAAACAAAGGACACAAAGCAGCTTTACAAAAATCTGGCTGTAGATTTTGTTATGGCACAGTCTAGGGTCAGGCCATAATATAAAGAGAAGGAAGTATCCATGCCCAGGGGTTCCCAGAACTCCACAGACAAGAGCCATCATAATAGGGTTCATTTACATAACATAAAGGGATAACATGTTAGGGAGGAAGAAAGATATAAACAAAAGCCATCTAACTTAAACTGTAGGGAGCTAAACCTAACCTATTTACAAACCAAATAAAAGAAAATACAGAAGCTTCTGTAACTCCTTAACTGATATAATAATATCAGAAAAATATTACAGAGAAAAGGTATTCCCTCTAATTTTATTTACAGTAACATACAAGATTTCTTAGCTTGTTTAGGAGTTTCAACTTCCTCCTACTCTCATGTATTCCTCGTAATGAAGGTAGGACGGATGCAAATGCATATAAGTGTTTAATGAGAGAGAGCCAGGCAGACAAATCCAAAACACGAGACAATAGCGAGGTCAAGAAACAGGCAAAGGGTCGAGCGATTGGCAAACGGGCCAATCCCCCCCAAAGAGCCAAAATACACTCCCTCCCCTGGTGGTCCTGGACCTCTGGGTAAAATGTGGCAGGTGAGACCACCTCGTGGGTCTCAGGTTCGAGCTCTGAAGATGAGGTCGCCACATTGACCTCTATCTGGAGATCGGCAGAGGAGACCACATAGTGGGTCTTAGGCAGGAGCTTGGGGAAGGAGGTCACCCAGTTTGCCCGCTCATAATAGGTGGTGAACGGCATATAAGGCGTTTCTGTGAGGCAGGTCTCCTCCAACAGAGCCTCCAGGACGGCCCTGGATTCTGGACTGCCGAACACCATCACGAATAATCCCACAAACTGAGTTACATTCTCCAGTCCCCTGGATCCCATGGCTATTAGACGCTGCACCCACTGGTGGGCTGAGCCAAAGAACCGGGACAACATGAACCTTATCAAATGATTCTTGCTGGGCTTGAAAAATAGATCTGGCAGTCAACAAGAAAATATTCAGGCTAGGCAAAAAAACCCATCATACCGATCTGGGGGATCTACGAAAGTCCACTGAGGAAACTGGATCAAATCCAAAGCTGGGATGGTTTGCTTGCTTTCCTTAGCGTGATGTCTCCTCCATCTTCCTGCTGCATCCATGGTGTGGCAAAGTATTTTGTCACGTATTCCTCATAATGAAGGTAGGATGGATGCAAATGCATATAAGTGTTTAATGAGAGAGAGAGACAGGCAGACAAATCCAAAACACGAGACAATAGCGAGGTCAAGAAACAGGCAAAGGGTCAGGCGATTGGCAAATGGGTCAACCCCCCGAGCCAAAATACACTCCCTCCCCCGGTGGTCCTGACCCTCTGGGTAAATTGTCTTCACATGAACCAGGAGACTGAGCGGTATCCTCAGCTGAGCAGGAAGGCAGAGCAATGTCCTCACCAGAGCAGGAAAGTGGAGCATCGTCCTCCTTCGACTCTGCAGGCTGACATTGGTTGGCTGTGTCAACAGACTTGGGCGTGAGCAGAACTTGGTTGTCCATGTCAGCAGACTCAGGCATGAGCATAACTTGGTTGTCTGTGTCAGCAAACTCGGGCATGAGCAGAACTTGGTTGGTCCTGACGTCAGCTTCAGGTGTGAGCAGAACCTGGTTGGTCGTGACGTCGGCTTCAGGCGTGAGCAGAACCTGGTTGGTCGTGACGTCGGCTTCAGGCGTGAACAGAACCTGATTGGTTGTGATGATGGCTTCAAGCGTGAGCAGAACCTGGTTGGTCGTGACGTCGGTTTCAGGCATGAGAAGATCTTGGTTGGTCGTGATGTTGGTTTCAGGCATGAGGAGATCTTGGTTGGTCGTATCAACAGATTCTGGCGTAAACATAATTTGATTGGTTGTGACGTCGGATTCAGATGTGAGCAGAACCTGGTTGGTCTTCCTGCTGCATCCATGGTGTGACGAAGTATTTTTTCATGTATTCCTCATAATGAAGGTAGGACGGATGCAAATGTAGATAAGAGTTTAATGAGAGGGAGACAGGCAGACAAATCCAAAACATGAGACAATAGCGAGGTCAAGAAACAGGCAAAGGTTCAGGTGATTGGCAAACAGGCTTAAACAGGGCAAGGCTAGACTTGAGAACGAGAAATGAGAATAAGATCAAGAACCATGAAACAAAACGAGGAACAAGGTAATAATCGCTTGGTAAAGTGGTAACACTAATACTTCGCAAAGACATTGTTAGAAAACAATCTCTTTATACTGTGGAGTGAGTGTGTGAAATTGGATGCAGGTGTGTGTGATTAGAATGAATGAGTGTTCTGGGAATTGCAGTCCATGGTGGCCTTGTTTGTAGGCCGCAGTGCAGGATGGGAAATGTAGTCACTGGTTTGCTATGATATGACACCTACACACACACTGGTCACAAGACAACAGGATCAGCCATAAGTTAGCAACATAATGTACCAGCTGAAGTATGGCCAGATCTGGCTTGGCCTATTCTAAGCCAATGAAGTGGGATTCCAGAAGGCAACCGACACTGACACCAGTAGTGATGTGTTGAACGAATAATTCTTTTGAGACGTTTCTCAGGAAGTAACCGGTTGAGCCGGTTCACAAAATTGTACTGAATTGAATTTTAGGTCCTGGTTGATGATGCAAGATGCACATCTGAAGTAGCATGCTCCGTAGCATGTCCAACTCAAAAAGAACCAAATTAGCAGGTTCAACTAACTGTCGAAGTTTGCAGAGGATTACAGAGGACCAGCTATGTGTTGTGATGTTAAAAACATTTATAAACCTACAAATCTTTGTCTCTTTGTTTTGAATTATTTAAAAATATTTGCAAACTAATGTCTTGAGAATTTGAAGTAGGCATTTTACTTGATGATGTTACTAATACAACTTTAATATATTTGTTTTCATTTGTGAACTTTTGATTATATTTTTCATTAGGCTTAACGGATGCTGTTATTGTGATGGACATTGATGGAAATCTGATTTTCTTCAACTTATGTATATATGTATTATAGTTGCCTATAATGTGTATATATAGTGTGTCTACCATGAACTGGAGACCCAGTTTACAAACAGAAATTAATAAGTTGGAGGCTATACTAGGTGGTTTTTACGAGACCAGTTATTGAACCAAGAGACCTGTTTGAACGAAAAACCTACAGGCAGAGTTGAAAGTCAGCTTTTTGGTCATATCCGACTCAAAAAGAACCGTATGAACTAGTTCAACTAACTGTCAAAGTTTGCTGAGGATTACCGAGGATACTGACAAGTGAGTTGTTGACAATATGCACATGCGTATGTACCACCGACAATAACAAACAAAACGCACTGGAAATATACTTATGCTTAGTTTTATTAAATACATTTTTATTAAAAAATGGAAAACCTATTGAGAGACGTAAATGAATTTTACTATAGTTTATTGTGCATGCAGATTATATTTTAAGCTATTGTTAAGTTTAAATTTATAAGACTGGTTTATTCTTTCTATATACTTTAGACAGGGTTTGGAGGGTTACTTTAAAATGTATTCTGTTACAGTTACAAATTACTTCATAAAAATTGTAAACAGTATCACAATATGAAAGTAATATAATCTAATTAATTTTGCATTACTTCAAGGTCACATATGTAAATAAACTCAAGAAAAAAGCAATATGATCTAAAATACTTTTATTTAGAGCTTAAAAACATGTTCAGTGTTTGGATACGTTTTACCAAAATAAAAAATGTAAAAAAAAATAAATAAATAAAAAAAAAAAAATTAAGATCACCATCCCTGATGCAGGTAACATTACATCACAAAAGCTAGGATGATTCTGGTTTTCCTAAAAGAGGACACCTTTTTTGCGTGTGTGTGTGTGTGGGTTGGGGGGGTATCAGATGCCAGAATGTACCTTTTGCCATCATTTACACATTTGAATGGCTATGTATTGTGGAACAATGTGATAACATGAAATTAAAAATGACCTTATATGAACATGGGCATTGTTTCGACTCAGAAGAGCTGTCTTTTGCTGCTATTGTCAAGCAACTGTTTCATGCTGTACATAACAGAGCTTCGCCTCTGCACGTTCGCTGAGAGTAGGCTAATGGTTGAGAGGCAGGAATTTGGCCAATGGTTGCTGCAAGCCTCTTATAATCGACCAATTAGTGTGCAATAAGGCAAAAATTACAGAGAGGGGTTAAAGCAATGCAAACAGGTGCACACATGATGCAGTATTAGACCATAAGCACATCATAATGAAACTTAAGCTGAATCCCAGAAATTTTCTCAAGTTTAGAAATCCCGGCTGGACGCTTTTTTATATAGAGGACATTAAAAAAAAGTATTTCAGGGAATAATTTATGTTAATTTCTACCAAATTAATTTTGCGCAAAATTTATTTGCGCATGCACCAAGGTTTGCTCACATGAGCCATGACTGGCAAGAGAGAACTATAATCAAACAGCTGTTGATACTGTCTTATGTTAAATGATTAATTTCTTTGGTTTTAAATGAAAAAAATGTAATCTTGATAGTATTCCCATTTTTTACAAAATTTAACTGTAATCTTATTACTTTGTTTTTTGACGTAACTGTAATGGTTACGAGTTACCAGTTACCAGTTACCAGTTTTTTCTTTGTATCCTGATTAAGTAACACCATTAAATGTATTCTGTTACTCCCCAAACCTGAATTTAGACACGTAGAACATATCCGCCTTTGTGCATCAATGTCTGTAATGTGTGCTGTAGGTGCAAAACTTTAATGTAGGAAGCTTGTCCAAGATCTCAATACTCAATATTGGTCAGTCGTATCTGACATGAAGAATGAGCGATTGAAACTGTAACCACAAACACATTAACTTCAGTGAATGAAAGGCAATAATCAGCAGTATGCGTTCACTTAAATTACTTTATTTGAATGTTTCAATATGTGTTCACACATGAGTTTATTTGAAGGTTTCATTGATATAGCATGAAACTGAGTTGTTAGAAAAGAATTATGTAGTGGTGCCATTGCTTGATGACGTATGAACAGTATTTGGAACCTGTTCATTGAAAAAAAACATCTGAAACAAATGAATCCGACTCTCCATCACTAAAGCAAAGTGCACCATACTTCCTGTCACAGAAAAGAGGGGAGTGCAACTCAATCATTCAGTCAGTTTACAAAAAATCACGACCCCCCCCAGAGACGCAATATTCCCACACCTAAAGAAACAAACTATGGTTATTATATTTATGCCCTGGACAACATATCTGCTTTAACATTTTTGGCTTCTTTTTTATGATGTATTTCAAGATTAAAATCTTAAACCATTAAGGACCACCTCATAAATTTTTGATTGTCATTTTGCATTTGTAATAAAAATACCAAAGGTTTATGGTTTGTATTGACTACTACAGGCAACACACTATACCCTGCATAAAACTCAAAATGTTGTAAGGCTAGTAGTAACACTAAAGGTTCTTTTTGATTTGTGCTGTACACTACCTGATGTTAATTGTAATACAGCACCAGCTCCAGACACATGGGCTTCCACCTCCAGCTTAAATGGTTTGCTATAATCTGGAGCTACTAAAACAGGAGTAGAAATTAAAGATAATTTAAAAGCATGTTTACATTAATCATCCTGTCCTTCCGGTCTTGTCCTTCTTAAGAATATCTGTTGAAGGAGAAACTACACTTGGGAAGTTTTTGCAAAACCCTCAATAGTAACCAGCCATACCTAAAAATCATCTGAGGTCACGCATAGTATTTGACACAGTGAAATCAACAATAGCCTTCAATTTGGCCCACTATATTTCCCAAATAGGAAACTGTAGCTTTGCCAAGCATACACTTGGCAAGGTTAAAGGTAAGACAAGCTTTATGGAAGCGATCAAACTCTGCAAGCGATTCAAGCGTTTTTAAATGCTCACACCAATTTTGTGAGTAAATCACTACATTATCCAAGTAAGCCTCTCAATGGTGTATATTAGCTATTTTTACCAGAAGCCAAAAATGGAATTTATGAATCTTCTGGGGGTGCCCATGTTCAGCATTGAATTTATTTGACATGTCACACTCCACAGTAGTGGTTATGGCTTATATGAAAGTAGATACTCAGGGATTTAAGAATTCAGTTTTTTATAAATATTTTTGTTTTTATGTACCCAACTAGGGCTTGTTCTAAAAAAAAAAAAAAAATACAATAAAATGTTTGGGTTTTTGCACACAAGTGCATATCTGTAAATGTGTATCTTAAATGATGTAAATGATGATATCAATCCTATTCCTGCTCTCTGAGATACCCCAAGTATTTGTCCATGAGCATCCAAAATTTTAAGGATTTATCTATTTAACTCCTACATCTAGGTACAAATGTCTCCAAGTGGCACAAAACCTCTCCCAATGGCATAAAGCCTCTAGAAATTACACAAAACCTTTAAAAATGGCACAAAATAGCAAATAACATCTAAAAATAGCAAGCACTGCTAAAAAAAAAAAAAATGGCACAGACCACAAATAAAATAACAAATGGTAATAGCATGAACCTCTTAGTTACAAAATGTGCAGTTTCACAAATAAAAAGTTTGAAACTTAATCATCTCATTTAGCCTTTATTGAAATCAGCACCAAAGCACTGTTAACACTGTCACATATGTTGCAGAGACTGTGGCTTTATCAAAAAAATAACTACAACAGCTTCAGAGAAGTGTGCTGCTGGTGGCTTTCAAGCTGTAACGGACAGGAGAAAAGTGATGTATGGGAGGCACATCATCCTTCTTAATATTGTGCTACCTATCCTTTTCAGTTTGAGCACTGGCTTACCTAATGAATCAAAAGGGTGAATCGAGTGCTGCCTCTTCTCTGGCTTCTCTGACGGAAGGGTAGTTGGAGCTGTTTTGCTGTGGAAAGCTCCTTGCCTCACACTTCAAAAGAAGTGTGAGGAGGATCAAGAGCATGTTCTTCATCTCTGCAACAATAAATGATCACAAATACAAAGTATAATAAGAGCCCAAAATCACCGTTAGAAAATGCTAAATTGGCTATTTGTTACAATAATTCTATAATATTTATATTTAGCTATCAAAGAGCCCATGTTGGTGCATTTGCTGTTGTTTATTGCTACATGAAGTGCAAGACATAAGACATTTCTATGCCACATGTGAAAAATGTAGTGTCATGTCACGTGAAAAAAATGCAGTGCCATGCTACATGTGAAAAAATGCACTGCCATGCCATGTGTGAAAAAAATGTGCTGCATTGCCACATGGAAAAATACACTGTCTTTAGTGCTTTGGTTGTGCTGTCCAGTTTATCTCTCTACCAGTGTTATTGTGGAGAGGTGTGACTTGTTTGCCCAGCAAACCCCTCCCATTTCCTATTGCCCTGCTCAAGAGCATAACATAACTGTCACGATTCGTGACGTAACGGAGATATGACGGATGCAAACGCAGTTTGAACAGGTTTTATTTAGGAGAGACACAGGCAGGAAAATCCAAAACGTGATCCAAAACGTAATCCACAAACATGCAAGAGGTCAGGCGATCGGCAAACGGGCATACACGGGGCAAGGCAGGAATCAAGGTCGTGGTCACGGAAAACAGGTCAAGATACAAAACATGAAACATAAGCTATGACTATGAACTGGGAGCGGAGAAACCAGCGTGAACTAAACAGAAGAATCTAAACATGAAACATGACATGGACAAGAACGATGACTTTGACTGTGACTAACTGTGGTAAGGAATCAATACTAAGGTTGTTATCTATCTAAACTACTGTAATATATCTTATCTATCTAATATTCCGCCCTGTGTGCTGGGAGGCGCGCGGTATATATACATACATAATCAGCCTCGTAATGGCTGACGGCTGAGGGCAATTCAGACACACGTAAAACAACAACCAATGACAGAACAGGGAGGAAACATAACAAATGCACGTGTTGAAATGTCACGATTGTCAACAAGGGAAAAGCAGGTGCTCACGCACCTGCTCGTGCACGCGCGCTCACATGCTCCACAGCACGCTGCTTAAAGGGGAACTTGTGACAATAACACTTCAGTCATAACACTTCACACACAGAAAGTCATCAGTGTCCTGACTATTCTTATAACAGACTTGCAGCAATAAAATAATTTATTTGTTTATACTGATTGAAAATGTCAGATAAGTCGATTTCCATTCCATTTGGCAAAATGGAACACCAGTGTATAAGACTCCGCATAACTCCCTGGAAGTTGGCAGGAGCATTTTGTAAACCAAATGGCATCACAAAATATTGGAGACAGTGTAACAATTACAGAGATCTCAGCAGCAGCTGGAGCTCAAGGAATTTGTCAATATACATTCAATAGATCAAGTGGCACTAAGAGGCAATGAGAACTCCAGGAACTATTGCTAGGTATTACTATAACATTTTATAACAAATAAGCAACTTCTTTTTGCATTTCTTTATGCATGATGGGATTAACAAGATAATGGTGCTGCTTAAATGGATGATGGCCCTGAACATCTATATCATGACAGAGTACATAAATTTGGGATAGACCACCTGAAAACAAGGTAATATGGTCAATTAACTTAATCAAATCACTCTGTTCTTCTCCAGAAAGGTGAGACAAATGTGATGCTAAGTTGCTCAAAATCTCAGAATTTGCCAATCATGGGCTTAAAAGCGAGATGTTGTGAAGAGTGAGACATTCAGATGTTTTCTCTGCACATATGGTTGTAGCATATTAATACTGCAAACCTGGATCTTTATCTGATTATGTGTAAATAACATAGTCGGGTTCACTCAAATTGCAACATAGAACTGAAATTTTGCGTCTTATTCTGAGCCTGCTACAGGAAGTACCATACAGGTGCACAAGTTCTGTGAAAAGGTCCATACATAGAATCCGGTACAGTCTCATCTTACAGTACAGTCTGTGCACATTCAACACCAGCAGTTTTAGGAGTCTTCATAGAAGACTTTGAGAGTGGGGAGGTTTGATTCTAGTGCAGGGCGTGCAGCAATTAAGTGATCTGCCACATGGCTGTGGCTCAGGTGGTAGAGTGGTTTGTCCATTAATCATAGGGTTGGCAGTTCAATTCCCAGCTAACGTGTCTCCACATGCCGACACTGAACCCTATTGCTCCCGATGTCAGGCTCATGCCTTGCATGGCAGCTCTGCAGCCATTGGTGTGTGTGTGAATGGATGAATGAGAAACAGTGTAAAGCACTTTGTAGAACCACTAAGGTTAAAAAAAAAAGCGCTATATAAGTTCAGACCATTTACCATTTTTATCATGACAGTAAAAACATGCATGAAAACTATTAGAAGTGGAATGTTCTGAATCTGGATTTTAGAGGACATTTGGTTATTTTTAGAGTGAGTGCACACCACTAAAGGGATAGTTCACACAAAAAGGAAAATTCTGTCATCAATTACTCACCCTCATGAATTAATTTCCCTCATGGGAGATTTCTGTTCCTCCATTTACAGTCCAAGTAACCAAAACTTTCAAGCTCCAAAACGAATGCTTTGTGTGCTCAAAAAAATGTCTTTATTCACAAAATATCTTCACTTCTGCATATCTGCATATCTGACACACATTCATGAGAGTTCATGCATGCATGTTGTGTTAACATGAGAGCAGACAAAAAATGTCTGTGAGAGCAGACAAAAAAATGCAAGCCCTCCTCTATGTCGAAATGTGCAAATATCTTTCTTTAAAAAAATTGTTCTATGTTTTATAAGTTTGTGTACAGCATCCCTTTTTCTCTGCTGTAAACAGTGCAGCACTTCCAGGTCTCCTTGTATCTTGAGAACACTGTGAGCAGGAAACGAGAGCACCCACCTATGGGAGATAGGAGACAGACACGGGGAGATGAAGGGGGAGGGAAAGCACAGGTTTGGGGACTCGGTTTCAGAGGAATTGGCCCCTGTTTATGGGGAGCAGGCATGAGGAAAGGGTGGGGAAGTGGGGGAGAGGCACAAGAGCAAGAGAGCTTCTGGGTAATGCAAATGGGTGGCTTGCAGAAGGTCAGTGACCATAAGTGCTGATTGTGCTGTTTTGGGGTGCGACTGACCCATTGCAACCAGGTATTCCAGCATGATGTTGAACCAGTAGCTGCTGGGCTGCAAGTTGAGCTTCGCCGGTCAGGATCTTCATATTTTTTGTTCTCGTGAAAGAATAAATCAGCAGACCTGGAACCAATGTCTTTCTCGTTCATACATTGCAGAGCAGAAAGACAGTTTGAAGTCTTCTATATTTTATTATTCTGAGAGTTCAGCCTGTTTTTGGTTTTGTTTTGGTTTCAGCAGGAGATGATAGAAAAGATCTTCCTGGAGTGTACATATCCTGGAAAAAATGCCTAAAACCTCTTCCCACAGGATATAAATATGTAATATGATATTTCTGCCTGTCATTTTATAGAAGGTAAAATATGATGTAATCTTTCCGGACACATGTACACACAGTCTATATCGCAGACATTGCTGATAGTTACATTACCCCATATCACATGAAGCTACTGTAGTCCAGTCTGAATAGGCTGATGTTTTCTATACTTATGCCATGTCATAATTATATTACTGGTGTTTCTGCCATAATAAGTCTGTCTTGGTATATTCTGATTAACCCATATGGTTTCTAATATAATGTGTCTAGTGGATTATCAAAATGAATTATAAGTCTCCAATGGTTACAGATTTTTCTACTGAAGAAATTTCTACTATAGAAATTCATAATACTATACCAATTTGTATAAACTAATACTAATTAGTGAAAATGTTAATTGTGTTTATAAAAGAAGTTAAATTTATATACAAATTTCTTAGTAATGCCTTAAGCATTTTTACAAGTATTTGTAAATGTGCACAGCACATTTCAGTAACGACACAGGCCAAAGCACTGTACATCACCTTCACCAATTTGTACACCTCTGCAATGTTTTGGAGATGTCCAGCACCCTGTCTCCTAGTATATAGATAATTATATTGACTGAAGCCTCTAAAGATCTAGCTAATTTCATGTTTCATAGGTCACCTGCAAGGGAGCACTCTCAATAGGCTTCTCAGTGGGTGCCTTACTGAGTGAAGCAAACCTGTTGTATATACAAATTAAAGAGAATTGGTGCTCCCATGGATGAGCCTTCGCATTGCCACAGAGTTTTCACCCATTCAATACTTTATGAAGGCTTTCTGCCTCTGTCTAAGGCACTCAGAACTTTGTCATCTGAATTTACACTCCCCTCATTATCACTATTCAATTCAATTCAATTTTATTTGTATAGCACTTTTTACAATGGACATTGTCTCGAAGCAGCTTTTACAGAAACATGTAAACACAGGATACAGATTTTAAGTGTGTGACTTTATCCCTATTGAGCAAGCCGGTGGCAAGGAAAAACTTCCTAAGATGATATTAGGAAGAAACCTTGAGAGGAACCACACTCAGAAGGGAACCCATCCTCATCTGGGTAACAACAGATAGTGTGAAAGTAAAAGAAGGTTCATTATGGTTTTTACATGAAGTCTTTGTTGAGCTAGTCCACTGTTCACTAAAGGAGACCTGAGTACAAAATTGTATGTGGTAACTGCAGTTCCAAGGCCATAGTAGCAACTATAGTCCCAGCAAGCACAGTGAGAATGTCCATGTGGAATTGAGGTCCAAAACCATTTCATGGTACTTTCGTGGTACCATCCTAAGCAATCTCCAGGCTGTAGCCTCCAGTTGATGAGAGCTCCATCCAGAGGTAGGGCATCCAGATGGATCAGGCAGGTCCGGAGAGCAGAAAGGGTCAGGATCACTGGCATTTTCCTAAAATCATGTGTGGTTCGACAGAAGGAGAGAGGGAGAGGGAGGTAAAGAGAGGGAGAGATCATTAGGTATGCTTACTATCCCGTGATGGATAAGAATGTGTACTTTGCATAAAAGAAAGTCTATTCTTGGTAAGCTTGAGTAAACAAATATGTTTTCAGCCTAGACTTAAACACAGGTACTATGGTGCGAGACTATTTAGTGCTTTATAGATTAATAATAGTATTTTATAATCAATGAGAAATTTCACTGGGAGCCAATGCAGTGTTGATAAGATAGGGGGATGTGGTCGTATTTTCTGGTCACTAGTCCTCAAACATTTAGATGCACACCTCTAATGCTGTAATCTTTTCTGTCAGAAAGGCTACTAGTCTACATAAGTAAAACTGTTAGTAATGAAAGAAGTAGATCTAAACATCTTGCACTAAACACTAAGATAAGGTTTGGCCATATCAAAAAAAAAATGTTTTGTTTTATTGTATAAGTGAGATCCTCAATATTTCTAAAATCAGCCTCAGGAGAAGATCTCTGAAGAACAATATTTTGTGTTAATTAAATTAGATATACCCTGCTAAAATCACATGAACAAAATCTCAAACTACATTGAATTCAATCTGAATCTCCAGTAAGAAGGATTAATGGGCACTAACCTTGCTGAGTGTGTACTTCCTTCAGGTGTCATTCACCTATACTGCACGAGCAATCATCTGATCCTCCTGCCCAAGACATAGGAGGTGATGAAAGCTTGAAAGAGAAACAACCAATGTTGGAGAGGGCACGCTCTGCAGGTACGATGCAATTCAAGACTGAATCTCAAATAGCTCTGTTTGGCCATACTCCGTATGTATGGTATAATATGGAAATTGTTTCAGTAACAAAATTTATATAAATAAAACACCAAAGAGCCAGTAACCATTGTAGCCATTCTTCTAGAACTGAGAGCTAATACTGATGATACTGTATATAGATAGTTGTTATGGACATAATTTATTAAAAGCGTTTGTTCTACATCTATTCTATCGTAGATATTATGTGAGTGTATCTTAGAGTTTTTGTGTTCTTCCCCATCCAGAGGCCAAGTGGCACACTCCTTCAACAAAGATACTCAACTCTCTGAATGAGAGAGGCAAAGACTCGCCTAACAAACTGGCCCGGGTGAGTTTCCTTCTGAGTTTAACTACTTGCACTTTCTGTGCAGCTAAGGATGTAGAAATACCCTTGCCCTGATTGTTACAGCATGTTTACAATCACTTTTAAAACATTTGGCAGACAAACTTATCCAGAGCAACGTACGGAAATGCTTTGAATACTCTATCAATAAATACATCCTCATACTGTTTCACTAGATCAGGGACTAAGAGTACTGTTATTCTAGTATGAAAGTAGTATGAAAAAACATGGACTTTTTAAAATAACAAAGTACTTTTTGAACAGGTATGTTTTTAGTCATTTAAAAACAGGCAGTGAGTCAGCTATTCAGACATCTAGGGGAAGTTAATTCCACCAACTAGGTGTCAGGAAAGCAAACAGCCTTGCAGCCTTGATTCATTCCAAGAAGGTATGGATAGGTCCTGCTTGCTCCCTCTATATTGTGTTTGTTTTTAAGTGTTTTTTATTTTATTTTTTACATGACATCTTTGTTACTCCTGTGATCACATATTATATACAGTCATGTGAAAAAATAAGTATACCCCATGGAAATGGTTGTTTTATTAATATATTAAGTGCGTATTATTAAAAGTGATACACTCTATCAAATGACACATAAAATTGACAGATCGGTCACATGGGAAAAAGTAACTACACCCCTACATTTATCACACCCTCAAATAGATAAATACATAATTCCACTGAAAGGAAAATCATTTACAAGTGGAGTAGATTTCAAATGACTGCCAAATTGTCCAGAACTGGCCCAGAAAATTCAGCCCAAGAGCAGACCATCTGATGCAAAAAGAAGTCTCCAAGGACCCCAAAATTTCAACACAAGATCTGCTAGTATAGGTTTAAATGTCTGCATACCATCTTAAGGCTGCTTTATCCTGCTGTGTTAACATGTATGTGCACTGTGACGCAGAGAGGGGAGTCCAATGAACTAAGAACACATTGTGTGTATCTTCGGTGTTGGGTGAACTGTGTCGGGAGTACTGATTGGTTGGCTGGGAGGTGTGTCTGAAATGTGTCCGTGGAGACAGTTTGATGAGACATTGTTACATTTATTATGTGGGTTTAATCAAATTCGGATTAATATTGTTTGAATCAGAGTAATAGATTTCAAAGTATATCTGAAGTGCAAACATTAAATTGCTGAACAATAAAGTGTGTACAATCAAAATTTCTCTGATCACATCTAGTGCTTTCTGTTTTCTACAGATGAGCTTTGGCTCTGAAACTGTGTTCTGAAAGCGTAGTCCATTAAAAATATGTAAATATATTTATAGAACCTGGTGTGTGAGTGTGCAGAGGAATACTGTGGAGGTAGATGGAATTCAAACAGAGCTCCAGACTCGCACCTAATCAAACCACATTTTTCAGCGCACTTTCAAAAATTCAATAAAGAAACCAAACCAACTGAAAACGGTTGGTTTTCACTTCATTCAAGATCACACTCTTCTATGTGTGGATGTGTTGATGAGCTACTAGATAAATTACTCACTCTCTGGTTATGGCCATCACTGAAAGCAAAAAGAAATCATCCCAGTGGGAGAGGTAATCCAACCACCATCTGTTCCCCTGGCCTGTGGACTGTGGTGTAACTGTTTTGATATGCATGTAGACCTGGTGAGCGGGGGCACTTTAGAGTGTAACACAGGAAGTCAAAGGAAGGTACATTGTTGTTGAATGTGGCGCACGAGGTTGTAATTAAAGCACACAGTTGAAATGGTACGCTATGTCTTTATTATTCTATGTTATCAGAAACGGTAACGCGACATGGTGTTAGAAGTGGGATAGCATATACGGGGAAAAAATAAAGCACCGTGTAGAAGTTTGGTCGAAAGAAAAAGTTAATTAGGGCGCTAGCTAGCAAACGAAAAAGCAGCTAATGGAGGCAGCAGGTGAGCCGGCAGCCGCGGGGAGAGGACTCGTTCCTGGGCCGACTGCAACGTTCAGCATCCAGTCACCGGAGCCTTTTGACTTCACCAAACCCTACGAATGGGAAAAATTGATTAGGAGGTTCAAGCGCTTTCGGCAAGCCAGTAATCTCCATACAACCACGGATGGAAACCAGGTTAACGCACTCGTGTACTGTATGGGGGACGAAGTGGATGATGTGCTTATAGGACTGAACTTATCCAATGCCCAGAAACAGCAGTATGTCGTAGTAAGAGATGGATTTCACAGCTTCTTCATCGTTAAGAAAAACGTGATATACGAAAGAGCACGTTTTATCATGAGAAAGCAAGGAGAAAATGAAACTGTTGACTCGTTTGTGACTACTTTATACACCCTGGCTGAACACTGTAACTATGGATGAGTTAATCAGAGACAGGCTAGTAGTAGGACTAGCTAACCTGCGCCTGTCAGAGTGCATGCAGCTAGACAAAGACCTCACACTAGAGAAAGTGATCGAGATGGCAAGACAGACTGAAGCAGTTAAACAACAGCCGACCAGTCTGCGTGGTGATATGGTGGGCAAAAGAGAAATATGCTATGTGGATAGAGTAATGAGCAAAGGTAAACAGTTCCAGAAAAAGAAGAAATACCCACAGAGGGACAAACCAAGCCAAGGGCGCGCAGTGAATAACGGACAATCTAAATGCTTCAAATGTGGGAAAAGCCCCTCTCATGCAAAAACACAGTGTCTGGCAAATGAAGTCATGTGTCACGCATGTGAAAAAAAAGGACACTACAAACGTGTGTGTATGTCATCAAAGACAGTGCATGAGATACAAGATGAAGAGGACAGCATTTTTCTTGGTACAGTAACCGCCCATGGAGATCCATGGACAGTGGATTTAAAGCTGAAGGACAGAAAGGTCACATTTAAAATTGACACTGGTGCAGATGTGACTGTTATACCAGGGTCTGCGTTCAACACAGTGCATCAAAGCGAGAAGCCAATGCTTGAGAGAGCAAAGAAACCTATACTGGGACCAGGACGTACCCCACTAGATGTTCTGGGGTTCACAAAGGTGATGACAAAAGAGGTGACAAAAGAGACAAACAGATAGAAGAGAAGATCTATGTGATCAGAGGTTTACATTCATCACCACTCAGCCAACCTGCTAGTACAGAACTAGGGCTCGTAGCTCGAGTGGACAGCATTGACATCAAGACAATGAAAAAAAGATGGTTGGTGCTCAGGAATGGTGGTGGTGCCTAAAAAGACAACCGACCCTCGCATCTGTGTCGACCTCACCAGGTTCAACAATTCAGTATGTCGAGAAAAATACATGCTCCTTTTCATAGAACAGATGCTGGGCTCACTGGGTGGGGCCCGTATCTTCAGCAAGCTTGACTGCAATATGGGTTTCTTCGAAATCCCACTGGCGGAAGAGTGTGTTAAGCTCACAACGTTTATCACGCCATTTGGATGTTTTCACTTCAATTGGCTGCCCTACGGGATAGCTTCTGCGCCCGAACACTTTCAGAACAGGGTGGCTACGGAGGTTACTGAGGGCCTGGAGGGTGTTGTCTGCCACATGAACGATGTTTTGATCTGAGGGTGCTCACAGGAAGAGCATGACTCCCAGTTGCATGCAGTCCTCACGAAGATTGAAAGAGCAGGCATAACCCTCAATGTGGAGAAATGTGAGTTGTCACGAAAAGAGGTAAAGTTCCTAGGCCACATTATCTCAGAAACTGGAGTCAAATCAGATCCAGCGAAAACAGCAGCTGTCAGAGAAATGGCAGTGCCTACCAACATAAGTGAGCTACGTAGCTTCCTGGGAATGGTGAACCAACTAGGAAAGTTTATCCTGATGCTAGCAGAGAAAGACAAACCCTTGAGAGATCTGCTTTTCAAAAAGAACCACTGGTACTGGGGAGCGGACCAAGATAAATCTTTCAACAGCCTGAAGGGGGAGCTTTCACGCACACTTGTGCTAGCCCTGTATGATGCAAACAAAGACATTAAAGTGTCAGCAGATGTGTCTTCTTATGGGCTAGGTGCAGTCGCTTACGCTTCACGCTCTCTCTCACCTGTGGAACAGAGATATGCCCAGGTGGAGAAGGAGGCTCTGGGACTCACATGGGCCTGTGAACAATTCAGAGACTTTCTCATAGGCCGACATTTCGAACTGGAGACAGACCATAAGCCACTATTAAGTCTCCGAGGGGCCCAAGCTTTAGACACCTTACCCCCACATATTCAGCGTTTCAGGATGAGACTCATGAGACACACTTACACCATCTCACATGCCCCTGGAAAGAACCTGTGGACAGCAGACACATTGTCCCGAGCACCGCTACAGGCCGACATGTCTCATGGAGACAAAGAGCTCATGGAGAGCACAAACATCTATGTGGATAGCATCATGGAAAACATGCCGATGAGCACTTCCTACATGGACAATTTGAGGGAGCATCTTAAAGCAGACAGCGTGTGCTCCAAGGTCATGGACATGTGTTCAGGATGGGTGGCCAGAGTTCAGCTCATGTGAGGGCACCTTAAAGCTGTACTGGGCAGAGCGAGCCTTCCTCACAGTTCAAGATGGGCTTTTGTTAAAAGGGACAAGGCTGGTCATCCCAGCAGCCCTAAGAAATGACATCCTCAGCAAGCTGCACGAGGGGCATCAAGGTGTGGTAAAATGTCAAGCTCGTGCACGACAGAGTGTGTGGTGACTGGGTTTGAACCAGCAACTGAACGATCTTGTTTTGAACTGTAGAACATGCATTAAAGAACGTACTAACCACACAGAGCCACTGATTCAAACAGACCTCCCCGCGAGACCCTGGCAAAAACTAGGGGTGGATCTGTTCACACTAAAAGGGAAAACCTATCTGCTGGTAGTGGACTATTACTCAAGGTATGTTGAGATAGCAAACCTTAGCATTTCAAAAGCTACAGATTTTAGATGAGCTTTTGGCTCATCTAAAATCTGTGTTTGCACGCCATGGGGTTCCTGAGATTCTAATGACTGATAATGGGCCGCAGTTCTCAGGGAGTAGCATGTCAGCCTTCGCTGCATCATACGGATTCAAACACGTGACCAGCAGTCCACGATACCCCCAAAGCAATGGAGAGGCGGAGTGGGCAGTGCAAACTGTCAAAAACCTTCTCAAAAAGGCTACAGACCCATATCTAGCCTTGTTGGCATATCATGTCACCCAACTTCACAACGGCTTCAGTCCAGCTCAACTGCTGATGGGGCAGCAGCTCCATTCTACTATACCAACTCTACCATCTCTACTGTACCCGTCACTTCCCGACAGCACAGCAGTCGTTTCAAAGGAAAAAGAGAGAAGGAGTGCGGACTTAAAATGCTTCAACAACCATCACCGAGCACATGAGCTCAGAAACATTGCACCGGAAGAACAGGTGTGGGTGACTGACGCTAAAGTAACAGGGACTGTGGTGGGGGAACACTCAATACCCCGATCATACCTGGTGGATGTGCCTCATGGGACTGTTCGGAGGAACGGTCAACACCTTATCCCCATGGATAACCCCACGAGTGCACAGGACACTCAGATGCCTACACCGGCAGACACAGTTGTGTCTTCCCCTGGATAACAAACACCTGGACCTGGTTCAGCTTTCACTACAGTCAGAACCAGATCTGGCCGTGAAGTGGTGAAACCACGTCGATTAGACTTGTAGAAAAGAGATGAGAGAATGGAAGAAAAACTGAAAGATTTTGTTTGGAAAAAAATAGACGTTTTCAAAATATTCTGACATTTATGTGAGAATGCCATAAGTTGTTGCTATGTTACTTTTTGTGTGACACCCAGATTATCATTATAAATGAGTTATAAATTCTAAATTGTTATTATAAATTATAAATACAAAGGACACTAAAAATACAGAACATGGGCTGTAAACTGTAAACTATTTGGTAGTGGACCAGCAATAGGTATATCTGTAGCAGCAATATGTTTAGTGTTCCATAAAGTGTCTGATGCAGCTTTATAAAAGTAGTGTACAATGTTTTTGAGTCATGCTGGGTAAGGTGTTTGCCAGCTGTGCACTGGGAGACAGCAGGGTGTTGTGGTAGAATGGTCTGCACTTATATAGCAAGAAACTGTTGCAGAGTTTGCTGGTG
The DNA here is from genome assembly GCF_023375685.1 of Ictalurus furcatus. NCBI lineage: Eukaryota > Metazoa > Chordata > Actinopteri > Siluriformes > Ictaluridae > Ictalurus > Ictalurus furcatus. Next base: position 8,763,991 of record NC_071257.1, on the reverse strand, counting down.
TTAGCATGGATGCTCCTGTACGTTCTTCAATATGGCAGGAGGGTGAAGAGTCTATTGAATGGGTGGGCAGGACACTCTCTATTGTCCCTCTGTAGAAGGGGGTGGGAGGTTGGGGGTGGGGGTTGGGTTTCTTCAGGCACTGCAGGAAATGGAGGCACTGCTGGACCTTCTTGGCTAGGCAGGTTGTGGTGAGAGTCCAGGAGAGGTCATCTGCCATGTGCACACCAAGAAACTTGGAGCTTTTGACTCTCTTCACAGTTGTACCGTTGATGTTCAGTGGTGAGTGCTCTACTCAGGTGCTCCTGAAGTTGACAATCATTTCTTTAGTCTTAGCAACATTAAGAGATAAATTATTGTCTCTACACCATTCTGCGAGCTAGTTCACCTCCTCCCTTATGCTGACTCAATGTTGCTGATGAGGCTCACAACTGTAGTGTCATCAGCAAACCTGATGATGTGATTTGATCTGTACTGTACTTTGTTGCACAGTCATGAGTCAGCAAGGTAACAACTCTGGGGAGCACCGGTGTTCAGTGTCATGGTACTGGAGGTGGAGGTGCTGATCTTGATGGGCTGGGGTCTCCCAGCTAAAAAGTCCTGGATCCAGTTGCAAAGTGAGGTTGTTTTCAGTTGTTGTGGGATGATTGTGTTGAACTGTGCTGAACTGAAGTCTATGAATAGCATTCTTACATAGTCCAGATGGGTCGGAGAAAAGTGAATGGTAACTGATATGGTGTCCTCTTTTGAGCAGTTGTGGTGTAAAGACTGCTCTATATGTATTTCATGACTAGCTGCTCAAAGCACTTCATGATAGGTGTGAGTGCAACTGGTTGGTAGTCATTCAGGCAGGACACAGATCATTTCTTCCGCACAGGGATGATGGTGGTCATCTTGAAGTACATAGGGAAGACTGCTTGGCTCAGGAAAATGTTGAAAATGTCTGTGAGAACATCTGCAATGTGACCATCACGTTACCATCAAGAGCACCCGGCCAAGTATGTTGTCAGAACCTATAGCTTTCTCTGGATTAACTCTGGACAGAGTCTTCCTGAGTTTTCTACTGTTTTCTACAGATAAATTGCTTGGTCAGTTGGAGTTGGGGTTGTCTTTCCCACTGGTATGTTGTTCTGTGCTTTGAACTGTGAGTAGAAATCATTCAGTCCATCTAGGAGCAAGATCACAGATCACTGTCACTATCACAGACAAGTGATGAAGTCTATTTGTAGTCTGTGATGTAACATATAGCTTATGTCCTTGGTGTTTAGGAATTGATCATGGATTATTTCTGCATATCTGTGTAGAGGGCCCTCAGAGCAGGTTCTTACCTGATTCAGGATCGGTTTGGTATTTTTCTGAAGTTGTCTGAATGCTGGGATTAGCATACAAGAGATTTGGTCCAAGCAGGTGAGGTGGGGGCAGGGTGCGAATATTTGTGTAAACAAGGCCTAAAGTGTTTGTTCCACGGGTCATAAAATCAACATGCTGGTGGAATTTTACCAGCACTGATTTCAGGTTTGCATAGTAAAGTCCCCGGAGACAATGAAAAATCTTTCAGGGTGTGCTCTCTGTAAGTTACTGATAGCCCCATAGAGTTCACTGAGGGCTTTTCTTGCGTTAGTGCCAGATGGAATGTACATCGTGACAATAAGCATGGCAGTACACCATGTTGGGTTTAAATCCTCTAAAAACAGATTCGCAATTAAATAACATTACTCTGTTCCAATTCACATCCTTCAAAGCATTGGCATGTTTTGTTTACTCTCACAATCCTCCAAACACCCACACACCCAAAGTCTCCATAAAATATATGAGACAGCAGTGTATCCTACAAAAATGTAACATTGTCCATAATGTGAAAACAACTCGGAGAGTAAGCTGAACTAACCAACAAAATTACCAAAATAAAAAGTTCCAGTAAGAGAAAAGGCCCCTACTGACTTCAAGTCTGATAAACAGTGTGCACACAATGACAAATATAATGTCCTTAACTTTTAAAGACTTGTAACAAATAATATAACAGTGTAGCACGTAAAGCAGAGGAGATAACACTAATAAAATTAAATAAACAGAAACTCTAACCCGGTCAGAGCATCAAAACAGAGAAGCACATTAATACTGAAGTAAATTTAAGAGGAGTGAGTCCACAAAATCTAGGTGAAGTAATGCAACGACAATATCTTCAATAAAAATCCGAATTCTGTAGAGCTGGAAGGCCGAGTGCAAAAAATAAAAATAATAGAAGAGCGAAAAAGACGCCGCTGTGTAGGTGATGCAGTTCAACCCAATATCAAGAGTTTAACATAGTCTCCTGCTTCCTCCGCTGAAATAAAGTTCTTCTGAACACCGTTATATGTAATGCAAAGCCGAGCTGGGTGAAGTATTCCATAGCGAGCGCCCTCAATACCACGAAGTTGACGCCGAATCTCGTTATATGCGGCTCAGGCCCGGGCTGTCTTGGCTGTGTAGTCAGGGAAAACGGAGTTGGTCAAATCCCTCACTTTAATCCGTGGATCTCTCTCGCACGGCGTAAAATGTCAACACAGTCACTGTGATGGTAGAATCTGCACACAATAGCTCGTGGTCGTTCACCAGGCTTGGGCTTCGGCTGAAGGGTCCGGTGGGACCGGTCCAAAACCGGCTCCTTCTCCTGACCAAACGCTTCTTTTAACAAGGCCGCTACAGCAGCAGTTTTACAGGTGTCAGCGCCCTCTGGAACTCCGACTATCCTAACGTTATTGCGCTGTGACCTTGACTCCAAATCCTCACATTTATTCTCTAATTGAGTCACAGTCGCAGTGAGAGACTCGATAGTAGTCTTCATATGAACTATGTCATCAGTGCAACCGGAGAGCGCGTGCTCCACTTCCCCAACAGTACCTTTCAGTGTTGATATGGTAGCCTCGGTAGCAGCTTTATCACTAGCCAGCTGTGTTTTCACGGCCTGCAGGTCAAGCTGGATAGTAGACAGCGCACCGCAGAGTCTCTGGGAGCTTCTGGAGCTCCTTTTTAAAAATATTGGCGATGTCCTTCCTCAGTAAAGCCAGCAGCTCAAGCCTGAGTGCGGCGAAGTCAGGGTCACAGCTCGGCGACGTTGGTTCGGGGGGAGAAGGGGGCTCGCTTGTGGCGTGCACACTTGGCCTCAGTCGTGTCTGAATGCTACCACGGGTTTTTGTGTTCTTTCCAGACATTTTAACTTGCCACAAAGTTAAAAGTACAAATAGGGAAACGGAGTAGAATAAGTCAAAATATATTGTATGACTGAAAAGCGCAAATTAATTACAATTTTAATCGAAATCAGCAGGAGCCTCCAACTTCGCGTCCTACTCCATCAAATTCCGAATTTTTTCCTTTTTATTTAATTGCGAATCTGTTTTTAGAGGATTTAAACCTAACATGGTGAACAAATTATATTATAGAATTCAGGCAGTTTTACTGGGGTTATCTCATACAGTGTAGTAAGTATTAATCTGGAAAGACCTTTGTAATATTACAGTCTAAAACTGGATTTAAAGAGAAGCAAATCAGTAAATGAATCACATGTAAATGAATCATACATAAATGATTCACATGAAAATGAATCACATGTAAATGAATCATATGTAAAGGAATCACATGTAAATAAGCATGGCAGTAAACTCACTGGGGCGGTAGTATGGCCAGCACTTCACAGTCATAAACTCCACCAGCCCAGCTAGCTGAATGGCAGAAAGCTGTCGTTGAGCCATGTTTCCATAAGAACAAAAACATGCCAGTCCCTGAGTTCACACCGGATAGTAAGCTGTAGTCGGAGGAAGTCCAGTTTATTGTTGAGGGAACGATGTTGGAGCCAGATGCCTAGGGTTAGCCTTTAGTCAGCTCACTTATTGCGCTTCTGCTTACTGGTTGAGCCTGGTTCACGATGCAGCCCAAGGTCATGTAGCTCTTCCCAAAGTCCATCATTTATTTCTCCTGAGCTTTGGTTTCCAATGTTCAGGAGAAGTTGGAGATGACAGACATGTTCACCAGTGTTTCTGATGCACATCCCTTGTAAAAGTTTTCCAGCTGGTGTGGACTAGTGGTCGACCGATATGGGTTGTTTAATTGCAGATGAATATATCTAGAAAGCAGTGTGGCCTTTTGGCCAATATGAGGCTGATATAACACAAATTTAATTAGAGTAAATGAGACATACAGAAAATTAGATTAGAGGGGAATCACCAGATTTGTTTGAGATGATAGGAAGTCTATAGTAATTCAAATAATCATTCTTTACAACTGTGGTGAGCAGAAAAGCATCTCAGAATCCGTAGCACATCAAACCTTGAGGTGTAAGGGCAGAAGAAAACAACAGCAGAAGATCACATCAAGTTCCATTTATGTCAGCCAAGAACAGAAAGCTGAGCCTATCATGCACACAGACTCACTGAAACTGGACAGTTGAAGACTGGAAAAAGACCAGGTGATTTTTTTCTAATCTTCTACTGTTGTTGCCCATCCACCTCAAGGTTGATGCTTTGTGCTTGCTGAGCACACCCACAGAACTGTCACTCACTCATTGTTTTTTGTTTTTCCACACCATTCTGTGTAAACTCTAGAGACTTGTCTGTGAAATTCCCAGGTGATCAGCAGTTTCTGAAATACTCAAACCAGCCCATCTGGTACCAACAACCATGCCACGATCAAAGTCACAGAGATCACACTTTTTTTTTCATTCTGATGTTTGATGTGAACATTACCTGAAGCTCATGACCTGTATTTGCATGATTTTTTTGTATTGTGCTGCTGCCATGTGATTGGCTGATTAGATAACTGATTGAATGTGCAGGTATACAGGTGTTCCTAATAAAGTGGATGTTGAGTGTATTTAAACACCTCTTGACTAGTAGATTAATATGAAGTCCAAATGTAACATTTTAAGGTCCTTAATTAAGAGCATCATTAAAAATATTAAATTCACTCATTTTGACAGATAATAATATCTAAAGCGACTTACAATTATACTCAGATTTTGAGAAATGGCAGCTTGGCAGTGCTGTAATTTGAACTTTCCCTGTCCGTGAGCCTTAACTGGTGAACCACCAACATTCATACACTTTCTTTTAATATATGGAAATGGATATGCAGACTACTGGAAATTGTCTGCCTGTTATGGTCATTTATTATCACAAATAAATATATCTATGTATATTTGTACATGTGTTTACCAGGGCAGAGATAAGACCTCCAGCCACTCAAGCATCACGCTGTCAAGCAGTGCCTCTAGCAGTAATAGTGATGAGAAACACTTTGGTTCAGGTGACCTGATGGACCCAGAGTTGTTGGGTCTCACCTACATCAAAGGAGCTTCGACTGACAGTGGCATAGATACAACACACTGCTGTGCACCAGTTCCACTCACAGGGGATACCCTTGCTGCCATGGAACACCTGGTGCTGCAACACCAGGCAGCAGTGGACCAGGGACACACTTGGACTCAGGAGCATCCAGAGAACAGAGACAAGAAACCTGTACAGCTGTACCTGCCTCAGAGTTATACCATGACCAGACAAACAGGCATTAACAGCGGCATGAGAGACCTGAGAGAGATCTCATCACACTCAAGGTGAGAGAGACATTAATTAGATTTTATTCCATATAGCTATGTTTATATTTGCATATGATTAATAAATGTACATAAATGTAAATGTACAATGCCCTCCACTAATATTGGCACGCTTGGTAAATATGAGCAAAGAAGGCTGTGAAAAATTGTCTTTACCTTTTGATCTTTAGTTCATACAATTCACAAAAATACTCTGCTCTCATGGATATCAAACAAATGCAAACACAACACAGGTTTATTAAAAAAAAAAACTTTATTAAATATAGGTGTGCAACAATTATTGGCACCTCAATGAATTCATATGAGAAAAATATATTTGTAGTATCCCATTGATATTTAAAAAAATTTAGTACACCTGGGTGACTAGGAACAGGAAATTTTTCAACCATGACTTCCTTTTTCACAGGGGTATAAATATGAGATAACATAGGTCAAATTCCCTTAGTCATTCATAACAATGGGTAAGACCAAGGAATATAGCTGTGATGTGCTGCAAAAGGTTGTTGAGCTTCACAAAATGGGAAGTGACTATAAGAATATAGCAAAAGCATTTAAATGCCCATTTACACCATCAGGACAATAATTAAGTTCCAGTCAACTGAAAATGTTGTGAATCAACCTGGACGTGTGTCTATATTGTTTCAATGCACTGTGAAGAGGATGGTTTTAGTGGCCAAAAAATTTCCAAGGATTACAGGTGGAGAATTGAAGGAATTAGTTGCCTCTTTGGGGTCAGAAAATCTCCAAAACTACAATCCGAAGTCACCTACATCACCACAAATTGTTTAGAAGTATTTCAAGAAAAAAGCATCTACTCTCATCCAAAAACAAACTGTGATGTGCAAAAAGCATCTTCAGTTTGCCAGACACTACTGGAACTTCAAATGGAATTGGGTTCTATGGTCAGATGAAACCAAAATAGAGCTTTTTGGCAATAAACACCAGAGTTGTTTTTTCTACACCCAGAGAGGTAGCCATATGGAAAAGTACCTCACGCCTATGGTTAAATATGGTGGTTGCTCTTTAATGTTTTGGGGCTGTTTTTCTGCCAGAGGACCTGGACATTTTGTTAGGATACACGGCATCATGGACTCTATCAAATGTCAACAGATATTATATGAAAACCTGACTGCCTCTGCCTTAAAGCTTAAAATTGGCCATATTTGGATCTTCCAGCAGGACAATGATCCAAATCATACATAACAAATCAACACAAAAATGGTTTACTGACCACAAAATCAAGGTCCTGCCATGGCCAACCCAGTCCCCTGACTTGAAACCCATAGAAAACATGTGGGGTGAACTGAAGAGGAGAGTCCACCAGCATGGGCTTCATAGTTTGAAGGATCTGGAGAGATGCTGTATGGAGGTATGGTCTCAGACGCCTTGTCATGTATTCTCCAACCTCATGTGATTTTTTTTTTATTATTTTAACAAAAGATCAAAAGGTTAAACAAAAAGACAATTTTTCACAGCCTTCTTTGCTCATATTTACCACTGGTGCCACTATTGGTGGAGGGCACTGTACATGGCTAAATCAAAGTGATTAATCACTTTCCTTATAGCAAATGAAAAAATATTTGTGTCGCATTGTCTTTGAGAAGCATAATATTGTGAGGCTTACCTTGGGCGACTATGGTGTTCTCCCTAGACTTTTTCTAAAGAATATCTTTAAACTTAAATGTTCATTCAGAATGCAATGTTTAATAACGTACTTACAAGTTAGATTTTCTTCAGAATTATCCTTCTGGGAAAAACCTAACATGATAAATTACAGCAAAACCTCCTTCCCCAACCCTTGAGTTGAGGGTTTGTGTTTATATCCCAGGGGAGCTGACTAAATAAGTTCAGAATATTTGGCAGTATTTTTGGCATATCATATATGAGGCATGTTTCTGTCAGACAAAACACAGTGAATCTATGATTTATAATTATTTAATGTACTATGATCACTTTGAATTTAATCGATTTGTTATTTAATAAAAATAAAAAGTAATTTAAAAAATGTCGGGATCAGATTATACTAGCTTTTTCAATGATAATTTTCTTAATTTTAACCATTAATTTTAATCTTAATTTTAATTAACCATTTAATGTTACCTTCCTGCTCCCATCAGCATCCTACCATTCTGAAAACTATAAGCTCCTGCTCCAGCTGTATTGGTAACTATTGGCTGACTAAGATGAAAGTCAAAATCAATATTTACTGTAAAAAGCACTAAAAAAATAAAAGTCTGTTCTATTTTGTTCTTGAGAAATTAAATAGTCAGTTCAGTTTGCACTATTTCTGACACAGACCTATGACTGATTTTTCTCTTTGACCTTGCTGTGTTTATGACTTTGTACCTGAAGTTGCAGATGCATTTTAGGCTCCATTTTGCCTTGTGTACTCTACAGACAGCTGTACTTGGTGGAGGAAATGTGCCATATCCAGGAAGGAGAAAGAGAAAGAGAGGAGGGGTGCAGGGACCAGTCAGACATGACAAAGGAGTACCTAAAGGTTATGCACCCAGACAGTCTGCCTGGAGAAGAGGTCTGCAGGAAGGTAAACTGAATTGCACAGCAGCCTTGTTCTTAACGTGAAATACTAGTGGACACTATGATATACTTCAGACCTGATGTAGAAAATTCTGTGAATTTAATTATTTGCAATCAGTGACCATATTCATTTTCTGTTTCATTATTATTAAGACCAGTCCTTTTTCACATAAAGATACTGAAAACCTTATTACTATTATTTGTTTCAAATGAATACATACCATAAGAGAATAGTTTGATCTAGTGTGATCAATGAATTATAGTTTTAAGGTATTTAAAACAAACAGTCTCAGTATCTGAATCTCAAACAACAGCTACAACCACTCAAAAATTCATAATGCTAGTGGGATTGTCAAGCATTTACATGCCAACCTGTGACATCTAACATGCTACTGACAGCAAGGTGCACAGGTCTATTTATACCTTTAGTAGCATGACCCTGTACTAATATCATGACCCTGTACACTAAAGCTGCACTTAATAGAGAATTACAAAACCAGCCGTATGTGCTTGTCTGCTTCAGTAATATTGTAAACAAAGGAAATGGTCTACAGAGATGTTGTTCAAGCCAAACTAATTCAGTTCAGATGAACTGTTTACTGTGTTTAATCTGAACCAGATTTAAGTTCCTGCAAGTGACAGTTAGTGTGTAATAAGTGTAAAATTATATCACTGCTATCTTAAAACCAAGGATGGAAATAAGTGCAATTGAAGTTAAATTGATGTTTTAACTTTATTAATTAAAGCTGCAGTATCGAACTTTTTTGGTTAAAAATTAACAAAAATCGATTATTGAGCAAGTACATAAAAAAATCAGTGTTCAAAACTCTCTCCTTACCTTACTCCAATTCGCAATGGTAATCTTAAAATAATGATTTATAATTTGAACTGTTGGTCGGATTTTGCGGGAAATCTCAGTTTGACGTCATTTGTCTTTGTCTGGTTACATCATGTCTGTAAACAGAAATTAGATGACCTGGCTACTATTTTGTGTGTGTGGGTGCTATGGACGGGGGAGTGTTTGTAGCTTGTTCCTACTACAGTTCCTTAGAATTTAAACTTGTCATCTAGATGCTGCTTTTAATCTGGATAGTTCTAAATGGCAATCATCATTGACATCTGGCGAATAACCTGTTGTCAAAACCAAGAAACCTAAAATTGTGGAGAGCCTGCAATCAAAAAGGAAAAGTGATAGAGTCTGTGCTAAAATAAGAATAAATATCTGCATGGCTTTTGAGAGTTGGTGACAACCCAGAGATCTGAAGGAATTGAAGACTGATGCAGAGATGGCTTTTTTTCTGCTGAACAGGTAAGACATTTCTGTGGCTCAATAGTTAGTTAGCTAACATTAGCACACTTGTTCGCTTGATTCGGCTAGGTATCGAGCTTCCTATGTTTTTTTTGTTGTTGTTGTTGTTGCTGTGGTCAGTGTGGTAAAACCATCAGATTCATCAAGCACAGAGGGACAGTGCCGAAGCATAAACCACGTTAAAAAAAAATCTCTGCAAGACACTTGCAATTTTATGTTTCAAACAGAGATGGCGATAGAGAGGCAAAAGTTCTGTACTGCAGATTTAAATATGACTTTAATTTATAATTAAATTTCTGACTCCAATATATAATATCAGACCATTTCAGAGACTTAAATACATTTATTAAGTAACTGTTGTTAGCTCAGAGGTTTGACTTGTAAGGGGTGTGTTTTAAATTTGTTTAACAAACCATTCCTCTAAATAATGCCTTTCAACAATAACTGAGTACTTTAAAGACACACAGTTACAAAGGTTTATTAGTTAAAAGTAGATGAACATCAGGAAAAATATAAGAAAATTATTAAAAAGGTAAAATGTGAAAACTTACCGAATCAATGAACTGAATGGACCCGTGTCTGCCAGCAAAAGGTGCAGATGGTATTGCATCATAGATCAGATTTAAAATTTTCTTGAGACCAGATGGAAAAGTCTCTCCCCAACATCTTCCTCCCTCTAAGATGGGATACATTCTTTTAAATTTTAAAACAGGGTGAGATTGTGGCCTGAATTAATTACCAAGTTTTCTAGTTTGGTCTGTAAGCAATTTGGTTTTGTATAGCACTTTTAACAATAGACATGGTCACAAAGCAGCTTTACAGTAATATATAAATTCAGGATATACATATTAAATTTAGAAATATATCCCTAATGAGCAAGCCAGAGGCAACCTAATAAGGAAGATCTGCCTTGTTGATGAGGATTGTGGATGAGAACCCATCTTCATCTGGGTGACATCAGATGTGGTGTTCACCATGTAATATGGATTAAATTCAGATCAAACATGCCCTGATGAATATTTTGATTATACACAATGTAAATAGTCTGATTTATTCCAAATGGTCTCTCTGAGCAATATTCCTGGTCATTTTTGTCTGACCAATCCAGAATTAATTTTCTGCCACAATTTATGAATCTACTACAAAACTTTCCCCCGAGATATGTGAACGCAGAGGCTGACCAGGATGCAATGCCTGAAGATTAATTTCCACCAGGTGTCTCCAGCTGAGTGGAGGCACTGGTCATTAATCGTCATCTGGTTTGCAGTCTGTTGCATGTGAGATCAGTTGCCTGGTATGGCCTCATGTGCACTCCCAGCAGACCATGTCTTTCTTTCCAGCAGAATCTTCCAGTGGTACTCATATCCATCAACTGCTCCCTCTAGCTTTGTGTAAGATGTTTTTATTTCCTTACTATGTATTGGATTAATGTTTATTTTTGAGGATAAAATCATCAAACACTGAAGCCTGTAAGTTTGAAAATAAACATTTAGTTGATAGTACACTGAGCGTGTTGGAACCACTTGGGAGCCATACAGAGGTTCCCTTCCTCTCACAGAGTCAGTTGTCCAGCCAAATTGAGAGGTGAAGCAATGCATTCAAGTCTCTTAAGGCCAGTTCATCCTCGATGAGTGTCTCCTGGTTCCACAGGTTCTCAGTAGCCAGTGTACAGGAAGCAATGTCATACTCAGCCACACTACAACTGCCTTCACAGAGCTGGAGGAGTTGTTTGGCAGCCTCCCAGTCACTGACTGGATGGTCAAAGACCCTTCTCATCTCCTCTGTGAAAGCTTGGTAGGGGACCCTGCCACTCCCAAATGGCTGTGGCCAAGGCTAGTGTTTTCCCAGTGAGGGGGATTAAACAGACACTATTGCAGCACAAAAAAAAGTGAGACACTACTTGCAGCACAAAAAAAGGTATGAAAGGGAACACTAAATCCATGCAAGGACACAAATTTTACATTAGAAAGTATGACTGAAACGGTAGTAAAGTAAGATAAAATGGCAAACTTATTGAAGCATGCAAGTCTGTTGATCAGTGGAGTGCATTACAAATAATGTTTTGAATTCTTTGTACTTGGCAACAAAATAAAAGCTGATGTGGTAGTGCCCACTTTCCTCAGTGTAATCAGACGCAAAACTTACAATCTACCGTGAAGCCCTATGCCTTCATCTGGCTAAGCTGGGTGACTTCTCTTATGACACTATTGTGACTATGCTCAAAACGTGTTATTCTCCAAAGTTGCTGAATTCAGATTTCACAAATAAAATCAGGAGTTCATCACATCGTTTGTCACAGTTTTCAGACTGTTAACTGAACAGTGAGTTTGGGCAAAGTTAGTGTGCAGCCTATGCAGTGAGGCCATCCAGAAGCATCTTTTGACTGAGATTAACCTATGGGCAATAGAAGTGAGTACATCTATGTAAATGGCAGCAAAAGAGGCACAACAGCTAAGTGCATCTACACAAGTACACAAAGTGCACACAGAAAAGCAAAAACCTGAACTATATAAACCATGTTATTGCTGTACTCAAATTGGTCAACAAGTACAGAAATGCTGGTACATAGATATGGACTGGGACATGAAAAAGAAAGGGGTGAATCAACTGGAACACATACTAGACAAACAGTGATGAATCCAATGAATGTAAATGAATATTTACACGTGATGTCAGTCTCAGGAAATGCAGATGACTACTGGATGACACCACTGCTGGATCAAAAGCCTGTACAAGTGCAAGTGGACACAGGTGCAGCAGTGTCACTGATATCCAGAGCAGTTCATAAAGAAAAGCTACAACATTTGATGCAAAAGACTGCTAAGCTGACTCTGAAAATGTACACTGGCAAGACTGTGCCAGTAAAAGAGCTAAACAGACAGAAGTAACATAAGTCCAAGTGAAAATATTCAAATGAACTGATCCAATCATATCTGAAGTGTTTTTTTTTTTGTCTTTCAAGGATGAAGAGGGAGATAACATTAAGGTTATAGCCTTCGTTGTTGAGAAGGAATGAGTTTATAGTTCAATTTGGTTGCTTACTGTGGGGCTATTGATTTATAATACCACACATGCCGTTGGTATGTGTGAGGATGCCACACACAGCAGAATACAAAACCAGTGAATATGAAATAGTCTGTAAATGTTAGTTCTTGATCCTGTATGATACTGTAAATGATATTACTTCGCCATGTAATATGGCTTGAATTCATATTAAACATGCACTAAGGAATATTTTGATTGTACACATTGTAAGTATCCAGATTTATTACACATGGTCTCTCTGACCCACATTCCTGGTCAGTTTACTTTGCCAGTCCAGAATCAACTTACTTCCATTGTCCAGTGTCAACATCCTGTCAGCTTACATAATTTCAGCAATTGTTCAATCGGCTTTTTCTTAACTATCACAATTTTTTTTTAAATAATATCAGAAAAAATATATATTCTCAAGTGAGGAACATTTTTGTCCTTCCTAATTCTGGTTCAAAATATTAGTTAAATATCCATTCTAACCCTCATCCAACCTTCCAGTTATCTTAAAATCTTTCCGTGTGTAACATTAACTTTGTTCCCATACTCACCATGTTATTTCATGTGCATTGTGACCCAGAATGAATGTAAATATTCTGAATGTGAAAATAATAAAAATGTATTAATTACTCTTCTATAGATTATAGACTTTTATCGATTGGTTACAAACTCTTTATTCCCAATTAAGTGTATATATCAGTATATAAATGCAATCCCAGCAAACAGAAACGTGCTTTCGACGAAGTCAAGCGAACCCCCGCCGTTGAAATGAAAGCTACAGTTTGTCGAAAAGAGGCTTGATCACGACAAAAAAAATCATCAACGTCGAATACACGTAGAAAAGAAGCTTCAACAATGGTAACATTCTTGAAACGCTATATTACTTTGAATTTATGTGAAAAAAACTGATTAATGAAGTTAGTGCTATGTAATTTCAAAGAAATATATCTAGATGTGATTGTTCATTGTTCATTAAGATTTATTTTTATTTCATTTTTTGATAGCGTATTCTCCAGTTTACAGGAATACGAAATGTCTTGCATATGAAACAGCACATACGAAGCATGCGCATGCGCATGCGCAGATATCGTCCCTAAACCACGTTGGATTTCATTGTACATATAGGCTATATCTTGAACTGGTATGTTTGTGTTATATATGAATGGATTGTTAAATAGATTATACTCTAGGCATTTCCATGACGTGTAAAAATGTTGTTTATTTTATATACCTGAATAAAAGATTCTGAAGTTGCAATCTCTTCGTTGCTAATACGTGGTCGAAATCATGTTTAATAAATACGAAAGTTGATCTGATAGTGGCCGATATCGCTCTTGGATGTGAGCGATAATAGGGGACAGTACACGATACAAGAGATATAAGAGAGTATACTCTCTTATATCTTATACATCGATGATAAGATTATACTTTGATTGGATTATACTTTGATTAAAATATTCCATATATTATCACAACATAATCATATGCTTAATATGTTTAAATGCTGGTTTAACATTAAGTCAGGGGTAGTTGTGGCTCAGTTGGTAGAGCGGGTTGTCCACTAATCGTAGGGTTGGCAGTTCGATTTCCGGCCCGCATGACTCCGCATGCCGAAGTGTCCTTGGGGAGGACACTGAACCCCAAGTTGCTCCCGATGGCAAGTTAGCGCCTTGCATGGCAGCTCTGCTACCATGTGTGTGTGAATGGGTGAATGAGACACAGTGTAAAGCGCCTTGCATAAAAGCGCTATATAAGTGTGCCATTTACCATTTACGATGGTTTCGTCAAAATCACGCTTCATTTCGACATATAATATCCGCTTAGAGCCGTTACATTTAGAGGCTTGGTTTCGATGATAAAATGCGTATAAAAGTGTCCCCGTTTTGCGACTTGATTATACGTCATATCAACGATAATCTTTGTGACTTTTCGCCGACTATTCGATGTTGAATTGTTTGCTGGGATGTATGTATTTCTTTTATATATATATATATATATAATGTATGTATGTAATTTTGATTGAGCCATCAGCATGTAAGTGTCATGGATATCCCCTTGCGCTGAATGTCGTAGCTATTATGCAGTTCACTTCAGTAATTTTCTGTATTTTTACAATTTTCTGTTTCACCCCTCAGATGCTATTGTCTTTTTAATTATGCTTACCATCAATTCTTTGAGACCTGTGGTCTGTCAGTCATGCCCTAATACATACCATAACACAGTGGCTTACAGTCCCCTCCACAACTATTGTAATGGCAAGACCAATTCATTTGTTTGTGCTGTAGACCAAATACATTTTGGCAAAAGATGGAAATATGATGAGAGTTTAGCATTTGAGCTTATTTCCTGGTATTTATATTTAGATGTGTTAAACAACATAAAACATAGAACCTTTTGTATCAGACCACCAAATTTTTAGGCGAGCAAAAGTACAGGAATGGATATATCTTGAAGTAAAATAAAATAAATATCACTTAATATTTGTTTGCATATTCCTTACTTGCAACAACTGCATTAAGCCTGCGACTCACTGTCATCACCAAA
The DNA here is from genome assembly GCF_023375685.1 of Ictalurus furcatus. Classification (NCBI taxonomy): domain Eukaryota; kingdom Metazoa; phylum Chordata; class Actinopteri; order Siluriformes; family Ictaluridae; genus Ictalurus; species Ictalurus furcatus. The sequence continues at coordinate 8,748,986 of NC_071257.1, read as the reverse complement.
TTGTTTGTTTCTTCTTTAGTTATGCTTTTCCACAGCCTGTTTCAGTTGTTGCTTATTTCAGGGGGTTTCACTCTTCAGTCTCCTCTTTAGGAGGTAAAATGCATGCTCAATTGGGTTGTCCGGTGATTGACTTGGCCAGGCTAAAACTTTCCAACAAGACTAGATGTTCAGAACTATTTATTGTTTAAAACAGTGGTTCTCAACACTGGGGGTGCACCCCCCTGGGGGAGGGGGGCATGGAGAGATCAGGAGGGAGGCGCAAATTGTTTTCAAGAAAAAAAAAAACACAGACATCATTTGGGTACTCTGTGTATTTTATTGCTTTTCAAATAGAACATGCAGAAATGAAAAACCGTGCATTCCCTCTCCCTCTGCATTTTCTTTTTGCTGGGGAGAGGCGGAGCTTAGAATTCCTTTTATCTATCTGTCAGTGCAGACCAGTGTTGCCAACTTAGCAACTCTTCAGACCCCATTAGCGATTTTATTTTTGCAAAAAAAAAAAAAGTGCCTAATGGCAAATCTAACGACTTTTTGGACAAGCCTTAGCAACTTTCCAAATGTTGCCAGTACTGTCCTGAGAGTGCAAGTTCTTGCTTTCCCACTGCATGATCACATCTCTCTGCGTCTGCTCTGTTCAGTGAGTGGCTGAGAGCCAGAGCAGCACATCCCGTTGATCTCACAGCAACTGACATAGACGTAAATGTAAAAAGAAGCAAACGCAGGTGTCACACTGATTGACTTAACAATGCCATGGCTAACGAGATGCGCCCTTCATCCCAATTTGCATAATCCATATGCTAACGTTTTTAGAATGCAAGACGAATTGAATGCAACATGTTTTACATGCAAAATACCCTAGTTCTCTTGTTCAAAGTAGTTATAGTGTTCAGGAACATTTTTGATAATTCATGTTCCATACCTGTCCATTAGATAGTTTTATAAATGTCATAAAAGTTATTTTAAAAAATCATAAAAGTTATTAAAATAATTTTTTTTTTAAAGTACAAACACACACACACACACACACACACACACACACACACACACACACACAAATCTATCTATCTATCTATCTGTCTATCTATCTATGTCACATATTCCTCATAATGAAGGTTAGGACGGATGCAAATGCAGATAAGAGTTTAATGAGAGAGAGACAGGCAGACAAATCCAAAATACGCGACAATAGCGAGGTCAAGAAATAGACAAAGGGTCAGGCAATTGGCAAACAGGCATAAACAGGGCAAGGCTAGAATTGAGAATGAGAAATGAGAATAAGATCAAGAACCATGAAACAAAACGTGGAGCAGGGTATAATCGCATGATTAGAATGAATTAGTGCTCTGGGACTTGCAGTCCATAGCGGCCATGTTTGTAGGCCATAGTGCAGGATGTGAAATGTTGTCAATGGTTTGCTGTTATTTGACAGAACATCCCCCCACCCTCCGAAGCACCAAAATACACTCCCTTCCCTGGTAGTCCTGGCCCTCTGGGCAAAATGTCTTCAAGTGAACCGGGAGACTGAGCGGTATCCTCAGCTGAGCAGGAAGGCAGAGCAATGTCCTCAGCAGAGCAGGAAAGCAGAGCGTCATCCTCCTTTGACTCTGCAGGCTGAACTTGGTTGGCTGTGTCAACAGACATGGGTGTGAGCAGAACTTGGTTGGTGCTGACGTCAGTTTCAGGCGTGAGCAGAACCTGGTTGTCCGTGTCAGCAGACTCGGGCTTGATCAGAACTTGGGGTCTGTGTCAGCAGACTCGGGCGTGATCAGAACCTGGTTGGTCGTGACGTCAGCTTCAGCCGTGAGCAGAACCTGGTTGGTCATGATGTCGGCTTCAGGCTTGAGCAGAACCTGGTTGGTCGTGATGTCGGCTTCAGGCGTGAGCAGAACCTGGTTGGTCGTGACGTCGGTTTCAGGCCTGAGGAGGTCTTGGTTGGTCGTGAGGTGGCTTCAGGCATGAGGAGATCTTAGTTGGTCGTGACGTCGGTTTCAGGTGTGAGCAGAACCTGGTTGGTCGTGACATCAGCTTCAGGCATGAGCAGAACCTGGTTGGTCATGACATCGGTTTCAGGCATGATGAGATCTTGGTTGGTTGTGACATCAGTTTCAGGCGTGAGCAGAACCTGGTTAGTCATGACGTTGGTTTCAGGCATGAGGACTTGGTTGGTCGTGTCAACAGTCTCTGGTGTGAGCCTAACTTGGTTGGTCATATCAACAGACTCTGGTGTGAGCATAACTTGGTTGGTTGTGACTTCGACCTGGGACAGGAACTTGGCATGAGCAGAGCTTGGGTTGGCCGTCTCTTCGACCTGGGACAGGAACTTGGCGTGAGCAGAGCTTGAGTTGGCCATCTCTTCGACCTGGAACAGGAACTTGCCATGAGCAGAGCTTGATTTGGTCATCTCTACGACCTGGGACAGGAACTTGGCTTGAGCAGAGCTTGGGTTGGCTGGCTCTTCGACCTGGGACAGGAACTTGGCGTGAGCAGAGGTTGGGTTGGCCGGCTCTTCGACCTGTGACAGGAACTTGGTGTGAGCAGAGCTTGGGTTGGCTGTCTCTTCGACCTGTGAGAGGAACTTGGCGTGAGCAAAGCTTGGGTTGGCCGTCTCTTCGACCTGGGACAGGAACTTGGCTTGAGAGGTCGTCTCTTCGACCGTGGACAGGACCTTGGCTTGAGAGGTCGTCTCATCGACCTCAGACATGAACTTGTCTTGAGAGGCCATCTCTTCGACCTTGGAATGGAACATGGCTTGAGAGGTTGTCTCTTCGACCTTGGACAGAAACTTGGCATGAGAGGTTGCCTCGTTGACCTCAGACCAGAACGTGTCTTGGGAGGCCGTCTCTTCAACCTCAGACAGGAACTTGGCTTGAGAGGTCGTCTCTTCAACCTCGGACAGAAACTTGGCTTGAGTGGTCGCCTCTTTGACCTCGTGCATGAACTTGGCTCGGGAGATCGTCTTGTCCACCTTGGACGTGAACGTGGCGTGTCATGTCACCTTGTCGACCTCAGAGCGGAACGTGCCTTGGGAGGTCACCTCGTTGACCTCTAGCAGGAGCTTGACTTTATGTTGGAGCTCTAGGGAGGAGGTCGCCACGTTGACCTCCGACTGGGGCTCTGGAGATGAGGCACCACGTTGACCTCTGGCTGGAGCTCGGCAGGTGAGACCACCTCGTGGGTCTCAGGTTTGAGCTCTGCTTTTGCTTTCTTGCGGCGCCATTGGTGGGTAAGCCATCTGCCCTTGAAACATTCCTGAGAGCAATAAGATGTTCCGGATCTCCCCAGCTTATCACAGTTTAGACATTGTAGCTGCCTCAGGTAGTCACACAATCCATGTACTCTGGCGTGACACTCTCTTTGTTCTCCTGCTGCTTCTATGTTTCTGTGGCAAAGTTTTCTGTCACATATTCCTCGTAATGAAGGTTAGGGCGGATGCAAATGCAGATAAGAGTGTACTGAGAGAGAGACAGGCAGGCAAATCCAAAACACAGAGACAATAGCAAGGTCAGAATACAGGCAAAGGGTCAGGCGATTGGCAAACAGGCATAAACAGAGCAAAGCTAGCATCGAGAACAAGAAATGAGAATAAGATCAAGAACCATGAACCAAAACGAGGAACAGGGTATAATCGCTTGGTACAGTGGTAACACTTATACTTTGCAAAGACATTGTTAGAAAACAGTCTTTATATACTGTGGTGTGAGTGTGTTATATTGGATGCAGGTGTGCGTGATTAGAATGAATGAGTGTTCTGGGAATTGCGGTCCATGCTGGCCATGTTTGTAGGCCACAGTGCAGGATGGGAAATGTAGTCACTGGTTTGCTGTGATATGAATATCTATCTATCTATCTATCTATCTATCTATCAAAACAGATTATAAATTAGGTTATATATAGCTAGATTTTATATAGAATAGATAATCATTATACCTGGTCTCCTCCAATATGGGGAGGGGGTGGGTGTGCCACATGATAGTGGAGGCTTGGCGGGACTTTAGTTACAGAACTTTGAGAAACTCTGGCTTAAACAATCAATCTATCCAGACACACCTGGTTAACAAGGAACACCTTTCAGTCATAGGTTCCAATATTTTTGCTTGCCTAAAATTTGGGTGGTGTGATGCAAAATGTGCTACAGTGCTGTGAAAAGGTATTTTTTCTGATTTCTTCTGTCTTTGTATATATCCCATACTAAATTGTTTCAGAAATTAAAACAAAATCTAAGTAAAACAAAGGCAACCAGAGTAAACACAAAATGCAGTTTTTAAATGATAATGTTATTTATTGACGCAAAAAAGTTATCCAATACCAACTAGGCAAAATGTATTTCCCCAAATATATAAAACTGCATTCACAATGGGGTTCAGCTGGACTAGATGCAACCAGGCCTGATTACTGCAAACCCTGTTCAATTAAATCAACACTTAAATAGAACTTATTCAACAGCAAGTTGGTTAAAATGTCTTATCCAGTAACACACTGTGCCAAAATTGAAAGAAATTCCAGAAATGATGAGGAAGAAGGTGATTGAAATACATCAATCTGGGAAGGGTTACAAAGCTATTTCAAAGGCTCTGGGACTACAAAGAACCATAGTCAGAGCCATTATCTCCAAATGGAAAAACTTGGCACAGTAGTAAGCCTTCCCAGAAGTGGCCAACCTTCCAAAATTCCTCCAGGAGCACAACAACTACTCATCCAGCAAGTCACAAAAGACCCGAGGACAACATCAAAGGAATTACAAGCCTCTCTTGCATCAATAAACATCACTGTTCATGACTCCACTATCAGAAAGACACTGGGCAAAAATGACATCCAAGGAAGCGTGGCAAGGTGAAAACCACTGCTAATCCAGGAGAACATTAGGATTCATCTGAAAATTTGAATGTGTTTTGGCAAAATTCATCATTTTGCCAAAACACATCTTGATGATCCTCAAAACTTTTGGGAGAATGTTCTGTGGACTGATGAGTCGAAAGTGGAACTGTTTGGAAGACAGGGGTCCCGTCAGCATAAACAAAACACAGAATTCCACAAAACAAACATCATACCTACAGTCAACCATGGTGGTGCCAGTGAGATGGTGTGGGCAGAGGTGGGTAGAGTAGCCAAAAATTTTACTCAACTACAAGTAAAACTACTTATAAAAATAATTTCTCAAGTAACAGTAAAAGGAATAAGGTTAATAATTACTTGAGTAAGAGTAATAAAGTATCCAATAAGAAGACTACTCAAGTAGCAAGTTACTAGTCACTTGGGATCTGATTAAATTTAAGGGAAAATCCTGAATTTCATATTACTTGGAGTACTGTACGTCACACCTCTTCTTGAAAGTCTATGTTCTGTTTATATGATATAAAACCTGGGTTCAAGATGAAGTATCATATCTCAGTCCTGTGATGGGTACAATAACACAGAACTTGTCATTTTCAACACAAAATCTCTCTCTCACACACACACACACACACACACACACACCAAAAGACAAGCATTTTCAGTTCAGATTGTCTTTATTTTCTTTATTGTCTTTGTTTTCACATGCTATTTACACAAACTTGTGAGCTTCTGCATTTAAACAAGACAACAGTAAACAAAACAACAGACTATGGAACAGAACAGAAGAGTGAGTATGTTGGTATATTTGTGTGTGCGCGTGTGCATGCTTGCATGCATGTGTGTGTGTGTGTGTGTGTGTGTCCTGTGTCCTCTGCCAACACGCTCGCTTCTTCCCCTTTTCCAGGACTGAGTTGCTGAAAAAGTAAACGGTTGTTGCATCTGCATTCAGACCACTGCAGCGTATCATGAGCCTCGCGACCTCATGTGATATAAACTAATTATTAAAACTACATATATTCATTAACATTTAACAGTAATGGAGGAACGCCACTGAATGTAGTGAAGTAAAAGTAAATTTCTGTGATTAAAAATGATCTTTATCTACAGTATAAGTATGGTCAGTTAAACCTACTATTAAAAGTAAATTTTTTTTCAGAACTTAACTGAAGTAAATGTAACGAAGCAAATGTAGTGGGTTACTATGCACCTCTGAGTGTGGGGATGTTTTGCTGCTTAAGTGCCTGGGCAGCTTGCAATAATTGAGGGAAACTTGAATTCTTCTCTCTACCAGAAAATCCTAAAGGAGATATCCGGTCTTCAGTCCATGAATTGAAACTCAAAAGCAACTGGATTATGTAGCTAGACAATGATCCAAAACATAGGAATAAGTCCTAGTCATAGAAGTAAGTGAAGGACTGATCTCGTTATCGGAAGCATTTGGTTGCAGTTATTGCTTTTTCACTTTGGTGATAAATGTTGGATAACTTTTTTTTTGCTTTAATAAAAAAAAAAAAAAAAACTGTATTGTGTGTTTACTCAGGTTACCTTTGTTCTATGTTGTATTTTGTTTGAAGATCTAAAACTATTTGGTATGAGAGAACAGAAAAAAAATATTTTTCATAGCACTATATGTTCTATGTCATTTAACACATATAAGTACCAGGAAAAAATAGATGAAATTCTAAACTCTCTTCTCAAATTTATCTTTTGATCGCAAATTCAAATGTATTCAGTCTACAGCAAAAACAACCAAATTGGCCTTGCTGTTCCAATAGGAGGGAAATGTATTTGGTTTGAGTCAAAAATATAACCAGGGCAAAATCTACTCCTATTTCTTTTGTCTTCCCAGTCAAATCAAATTATGATTGTTATAAATATAAGCCCATTTATAGCCCTTTCTACATTTTGAATTTTGGATGACATAAAATTTCCTTATGGAGCACTGCCTACATATCACTTTTCAACATTCCTCACCATCACTCACTGTTTGGTTCATGAATGTACTGCTTGTGTTATGTCTTACTGGTCAGCTACCCATATAGGCTACAGCAAAGGGGCAGAATTAACATGGCCTCACCATGCCCTCTTTCTGTGGAATCAGTGTAACCTCTAATGTATGTTATATCTGTCTGTCTTTAATCAGGCTTTGGTCTCAGAAAGTCCACTTCCCTGCCGTGTACTGTACCGCGCTCTGTCAGAAGAGAGTATGTGCAGTAATCGCAAAGGCTCATCCTATGCCAGCTCCCGCAGCTCAGTGCTTGATCAGGTTCTACCAAATGATATACTGTTCAGCAGCACTCCAGCTTACCACAGCACTCTCCCCTCTCGCATTGGCTGCAGCCAGCCTGTATCCAACCTCCGGAGTGAGTACATTAATTGCTTCCGAAGTCAATGCTTTATCTCTTTTTTTTACTATTATTTCCAGCCTTTTAGCCATTATTTTATCTTTCTTTTGTGGTAAGTCACATACATTGCAGTAACAATAAATATGTAATAAAATATGCATACCTACTGCTTATTGGTGAAAGATAGCAGAAATAGTTTATATATATATATATATATATATATATATATATATATATATATATATATATATAATATGTATGAATGGCTTCTATAATGTGATCTTCACCTGAGTAATCTCTGATTTAAACTATATGGGCAAATGTTTGTGGACACCTGACCATCAGATCCATATATGCTTTTGATACATCCCATTCCAGATTTGGATTTTGTATATGGTTAAACTGTAATTCTTTATTTAAATATGCATAGCATGTTAATATACTCTGTATAGACTGCAGTTCATCCTTATGCGGGTGAAAAGTAGTGTGTCATGGTCTCAGTGCCATTTTGCCACCTTTTGCTACTCTTAAAATTCTGAGACACTGTAGTGCACATGTCAAACTCAAGGCTCGCGGGTCAAACATGGCCCACTCCTTCTTTTTCATCTGGCCTTTGCCAATGTTCAAAAAATAATATTGAAATGGCCCTTAATATAATAAAGCTCATTTACAGCATAACAGTCGCGTAGCGACCGTCCATGTTCTACACTCGCCACTGTACAACACAGAGCCCCATATCTCACAGCACTGACGCAGGTTAAAATCAATGCCTGTAAAATCAACTGCTGTACCTGATGCAGTTCAAACCCACGTCTTAAAAAGATTTAGAAAGCATTAAGTTTTGGCAGGGGCCAGAAATTAAGTTCAAGGGAAATATATCAACAGTACTAAAAATCGAGAACGACATCTTATTTATTTATTGCATGGAGAGTTCAAATGTAGACCTTTTATGAATGTCATAGCGACATCACAGTACAGTGCAAAATATATCCTTTTGTTGCCCCATCCCAACTTTTTTGAGACATGTTGCAGCCATCAAATTTAAAATTACCTTATTTTTTCACTTAAAATGGTACATTTCCTCAGATTAAACATTTGATATGTTTTCTATGTTCTATTGTGAATAGCATATGGGTTTATGAGATTTGAAAATTATTGAATTGTTTTTATTTACATTTTCCACAGCATCCCAAGTTTTTTGGAATTTTATATGGGTCCAGTGTTAGGGGCAGGCATGTTTTCAGGTGAGAGCAGACCAGCCTCCTGAAACACTTAGCAATGATGAGAGTGAGAGCAACAGGGAAGAAGTCGTTGAGGGTCATTGCAGCAGCATGTTTTGCTACTGGTACAATGGTGACTGTCTTGAAGCAGGTGGGGACAACTGCCTGGGCCAAGGACATGTTGAAAATGTTGGTGAAGACCTCAGCCAACTGTTCCGCACAGGCCCTGAGCACTCGGCCTGGGATGCCATCAGGGCCAGCAGCTTTATTTGCATTTACCCTGCTCAGGGTGGAGCACACATTACTGATGGAGAATGTGAGATGCATGTCATCAAGTGGGAGCTCAGTTTTATTTGGCAGCTCTGTTTCCACAATCGAAGTGAGCATGGAAGGTGTTAAGATCATCTTGAAGGGTGATGTCACTGGTTGAGGGAGTGTTGTTTATAGTCTGTGAGGGCATGGATGCCTGCCCACATGAGTCAGGGGTCGTGGTTGTTGAATTTGTCCTCTATCCAAAGTTTATAGTTGTGTTTGGCTGCTGTAATCCCCCTCTTCAGATTGGCCCTAGATAAGTTGTAGGCTTCCTGATTGCTAGATCTGAAAGCAACGTCACGTGCCTCCAGCAGGAGTCAGACATCCTTATTCATCCAAGGCTTCTGGTTTGGGTATGTTTTAATTATTTTATGGGTGGTTACTGTGTCGACACACTTGTTAAATGGGGCGGCTTTGGCTCAGGTAGTAGAGCGGGTTGTCCACTAATCGTAGGGTTGGCAGTTCGATTCCCGGCCCGCGTGACTCCACATGCCGAAGTGTCCTTGGGCAAGACACTGAACCCCAAGTTGCTCCCGATGGCAAGTTAGTGCCTTGCATGGCAGCTCTGCCACCATTGGTGTGAGTGTGTGTGTCAATGGGTGAATGAGACACAGTGTAAAGCGCTTTGGATAAAAGCGCTATATAAGTGTGCCATTTATTTATTTTATTTTATTTAAATCCAGTGTAACCTGAGAAGCAAATGCATTCCAGTCTGTGTCCTGTGAACTGTTGCTACAATTAAAAGTCTGCTCCTTTCAGCCACACTTTTATAGTCCTCACTGTGGGTTTCAACTCATTTGATGATGGGATATGTAATGTGATTGTCCAACATGGGGGAGGGGAGTAGCTTTGTAGGCCTGTTGTTCATTTAAACATGATCAAGAGTGTTATCTCCTCTTGTAGGGCAAGAGAAGTTTTGGTAGAATTTGGAGAGTGCCCCCCTCAAATTATTATAATTAAAATCAAAGTTCTTTCATGGCTAACTTAGCATTAGCATCTGGGAGTACATATACTACAGCGATTACGGTGCATGTAAATTCAAGGGGCAGATAAAAAGTTCTGCATTTGGTAAAGAGGTACTTGATATAAGCAGAACGGTATAGCTTAATAATAAAAGCATTGGTGCACCACAAGTTCTGTTTATGTAGATGCAAACATCCACACTTTGCATTTACCAGAATCCACAGCAGTTCTGTCCGCTCTGCAGATGTAGTGCCCCTCTACATCAATTGCATTGGTTGGAGTGATGCTATTAATCCACGTTTCCGTGAAACCCATTACATTGCAGTTCAAAAGCAAATTTTCAGTAATACGGAGGTGTATTTCATCAGTCCTAATAGCCCGAGACCGTATGTTGGCAAGCAGAAGCTGCTCAGTAGAGCTGGACGATGTGGGTGGAGCTTGAGCTTAGCCCACATGCCAGACTGCTTGCAGTGCCAGATTGAAGTGAAAAAAATTATTCCTGAAATATATGACCACATGAAATAAACTGTAATCTAGTGGACAGTTAGCCAATGACAAGTGGCCTCTCTACAATTTGTTAAACAAATTTTTACAAGCCCCATGGATGACATGAGGGAGGAAGTGTTGACATCAGTGAAGATGATAATGGTACATTCATTGCAAACTTGCTTTAGCTATAGCTGCTCATGGAACTGTTATGCCATTGTTTTCATGATAAAGTTGGCTTAATGAAATTTTTGTAATTTGTGCGTCTGGTTTCCTTAACCATTGGGAAGAATATATAGCATATAGCGTAAGTATGAACACAAAGAGGTCTGAGACCTTATTACTACTTAACTGGCCCAACAAAGGATCTGAGTCCTCAGGGACAGGCACAGTATGAACTTAATGAGAACTGAGTCCTTTTTCAACTCTTGGTTCAGTTCAGTTCTATGGGGAGAGAAATTTGATTTGTTCTTCAGAGAGGTGTGGAGAGATGGACAGGATAAAGCCAAGAGCCTCACTATTCATGAAAAACACAAAGTGTTACAAAGATGGCAGTGGTGGTTGGGTATATTTTTTTGTCAGGACACTTGTTTATTTTCCTGTTATTGAACAACATGAATCTCACCGCTTTAACTTGCATGCACATTTATACAGCTGTAGAGTATTGTGCTTCTTTTTTTGCAAGTTCGGATTATGCACTTTTTTTCTCTCGCATCAAATGGCGGACAACAAGATAGACATGGCAGCAACGCAGCGAGACATTGCGGATGCAGTAACTCCATCTGCCATTTAGAATTGACCTCCCCGCTCCTTTTTCTGGAGATGGTGCAGAACCATTCAGTGCCCGTATACATAGATTTTGAGCACATAATGTCTTAGCTGTACCACTGGGTAAGACCAAACTTCTTACTGTAAAGCTTACTGGCCTGACATTTGCATTCTGGCAGTAAATGCATGTAATGAAGTCACAGTTGCATACGTGGATTTAAGCTTGTAACAATTATGTCGTGTAACAACTGTTCCACAATTGGGCCAATCAGGTCCATATCACTTGCCTGAGTATTACCTGTTGACCAGGTTTTATCATATCTCTATGACTTACGGTTTTGTCTACACAATTTCTTTTAAGACAGAATATATATATATATATATATATATATATATATATATATATATATATATATAAATAAAATGAATTTATATGTGTGTGTATATATATATACATACACACACACACATAAATTCATTATATAGTATAGTATATAGTGTATATATAGTGCATACTACACCACAGGTAGCTAGTTCTCACTTGTATGTATCTCTAAAGCAACCATAGATGAACAATTGCTTGATAGTAGCTTAATGCTAAAACTGTGAAGGGTGTGTGATTGGCTGATGGTCACTATGTTTTTGCCGTGTCAGCCTGGCAAAATCTGAGCTTCTCGTCATCCCAGCCTTCAATCAACCACAACCTCACTGTACAGCTCGACTCTACAACACTCAAGCCAACCAGGATGGCCAGGAACCTTGGGGTGATTCTTGATGACAGCTTGACCTTTACAGACCACATCCCAACAACTGCACGGTCCTGTAGGTTCATCCTGTACAACATCAAGAAAATCAGACCCTAACTCACCGAACAGGCTACACAACTACTAGTCCAGGCTCTTGTTATCTCAAAACTGGACTGCTGCAACTCACTACTCTTGGGCCTCTGAGCCAGCTCCATCAAACCCCTTGCAATGATTCAGAATGCAGCAGCATGCCTCGTCTTCAACCAGCCCAAGAGAACCCATGTCAAACTCCTCTTCATGTCCCTCTACTGGGTTCCTGTAGCCACCTAAAAAAATTTTTTAAAAATTACTCTGGCACGTACACCTCTACTCTGCACACTTTTCTTCTTCTGGAACTAAATTAATGGATCTTGTATGGTAGCACTACATGTATTGTGTTCTGCTCGATATCGCTTTGCTTGTATTTTCTCATTTGTAAGTCGCTTTGGATAAAAGCGTCTGCTAAATGAATAAATGAAAATGAAAATGAAAATGTTTCTGGAATAACCTAGTCAATCTAGTCAGTAGAAATCCACTCACAGTTTAGCTCAACAATGCAGAACAACAAATTTTAGCTTAATAGGACCTAGACTGAGAAATAATTATTTGAATCTAACCTTGCCCCTACTTAAATCTGAAAAATTGTTATACGATTGTTGTACTGAAGGAGCATACCATGACTCAAACACTCATGCATGTAACCTTTACATCTGATTACTTTACAATCAAAATTGGTGCCTGTGTTCTGTTCAGGAATGTTTGGTTCATGATGTGTACTTCTCTGGAAAAAATATAATGTAGGAGAACACAGGTGATGTTACAGATTTTGATCTACAGTCCCCTCTGAAAGTATTGGAACAGCAAGGCCTATTCTGTTGCTTTCAGTATACTTTGAAGACATTTGGGTTTGAGATCAAAAGATGAATATGAGATGATTGATCAGAATTTCAGCTTTCATTTCCTGGGGTCTGTACCCTGAAGCCGGTTTACGTGGCTAGCCAGATAAATTTCAGTTTAGCTTCTGCCAACCCTGAGTTTTAGGTACCATGAAAGTGGCTCAGCTTTTACGTCATAGAAACTTACGCTCCACAGCTGACCTGCTCTAGGGCAGGTTATGTTTTGGGTAAGAGAATGCAAAACCAATCAGCTGTAAGCAAAGTGACATAAGTGATGCAACTAATTTAACTTAGTGTCTGTTTTAATTTCTTCATCATTTCTTCGTAATCCTGTGGACATCTCAGTGCACATTTGAAGAAGTAAAGTGAAAAGCACTTCGCAATGAAAAAGTTCTCTTTCAAAGAGAACTCTTCATTCTCTGAGCTCCACACTGTGGGAAGTGCCCTTGTGCGTGACCGGCATCTGAAGCTTGTGTAACATCATGCCTATTTATAGGCCTGCCATGATCAGGTGATGTGCTAATTAACCTGCGAAGAGGCCTGATCTGAGAATGATCATAAAGGCCAAGGAGTGATCCTAATGGGACATGGAGGGACATATCAGGGGATGTGAAGTTGTTAGGGCAGATAGCCCCCTAGTGCTACTGTAGGGCCTCCCCTAGCCAAGGCTGTCCCAAGTTTTCAGTCTTCTCTGGTCAGCGAGCTGTCACAGGGCAATGAAAATCTGATGCTTTCCCTCCAACAGAATTTGGAAAAGTTAACATTGCTAAAAGACCATCTATCAGCATGGAAACTACTGCCAAATATGTCTTCATGAGTCCTGTCTACCATAGAAAAAGGTTACCGGGTCCAGTTCAGAGCTCGACCCCCCGGTTCAGAGGTGTGCTCACAACAGTAGTCAGTACAGAGCAGAGCCCGATGTTAGCGCTGGAAGTAAGAGCCCTCTTAGACAAAAATAAAATTTTATAAAAATTAATAATAATAATAATAATTAAAACTAGACATCAGCAGTCAAATGTAATTTTAAAAAACGTATGTCTTGAGTTGAGCTTTAAAAATGGCAAAGGTCTGAGCTTCCCTAAGTTCAAGAGGAAGAGATTTCCAAAGGGAAGGAGCATAGACAGAAAAAGCCCTGTCACCCATAGATTTTAAGCAGGTTTGTGGAACAGTTAACAAATTACACTGGGAGGAGCGTAGCCTGTGATTTGGGGTGTAAGGAATTAATAAAGCAGATATGTAATGAGGAGCCAAGCCATGTAATGCTTTGTATGTCAGCATCATAATTTTAAAATCGACACAGAACCTGACCGGGAGCCAGTGCAAGGACTCCAGAACAGGAGTAATATGATCGCATTTCCTGGTCCCAGTCAGGATCCTGGCAGCAGAGTTTTGTACATATTGCAGTTTATTGATTGTGGATTTAGAAACTCCAGCTAAAATGGTGTTACAGTAATCTAGCCAAGTGACAACAAATGAGTTAATCAGTTTTTTGGCTACAGAGAAGTTTAGCATAGCGTGCAGTCTTTCTATATTTCTGAGGTGAAAAAGGGATGCTTTAACAGTGCTCTAAACAAAATAATCAAATGTAAGGCTCGTATCAAAAATTACTCCAAGGTTCCTCATCTTGCTTTGAGTCTCTAGAACAGAGCCATCTCCAAATAAAGACAGTTGACCAGCTTTGAGAATTTGCTGATGATGTTTTACCGCTATTCAGGCACAGAAAATTTTTACAGAAAGAAAGAAAACAAACATCAAGGTTTTCACCAGATTTTGAGTGAAGGTAAATTTGGCTATCGTCAGCATAAAAGTGACAATGGAGTGATACATGTACCCCGTTCCTTGAGGGAGGGAGTTTTTTACAGCCGTTATTTCCTGGTCCTCAAAAAAGATGGGAATATGCGGACAATTTTAGATCTCTGTCATCTGAACCATACTCTTCAGACATACAGGTTCAAGATGCTGATGCTCAAACTTATCATTTCACAGATTCAGTTTGAGGACTGGTTTATGACGATAGATCTAAAAGACACATATTTCCACATAGGAGTATCACCCAGTCATAGGAAGTTCCTGAGGTTCGCATTTGGAGGCAATGCATACCAATATCGGGTTCTTCCCTTCGGGCTAGCTTTATCCCCTCACACGTTCACAAAGAGCGTGGATGCTGCTTTGGCTCTGAGTGCAGAGGACAATTTTTCTAGGGGTTATATGGGATTCTACTATGATGGGGGTGTTTCTATCCCCAACATGCATAGGGTCAATCCTATCAACATTGAGCAAGATAAAGCTGGGTCTGGGCATCCCCTCCAGACTGTTGGACCTTATGGCAGCAGCAGCCAATGTCATACCATTGGGCCTATTGCACATGAGACCGTTTCAGTGGTGGCTGAAAAGTCGGGGGTTTCGTCCGAGGACAAAACCTCTGAGAGTAATCAGTATCATGCAGCGATACCTACCTGTTCTGAGAATTTGGAGGAGTCCCCGGTTTCTAGCCTCGGATCACATTCTAGGGGTGTCTCATTATTGCAAGATGGTAATAACAGATGCCTGGGCTGGAGTGCGGTCTTAGATGGCTGTCCAGCTCGCGGTCTTTGGAGTGGCCTTCATCTGGAGTGGCATATAAATTGCCTAGAGATGCGGGCTGTATTTCTGGCACTGAAGTTCTTTCTTCCTTAATTAAGAGGTCAAAATGTGTTAGTTCAGACAGACAACACAGTGGTGGTCTCATATATCAACCACCAGGGAGGGTTACGTTCATATACCGCCTGTTCAGGAGCTAATTAATTTTTCTCTGGGCAGAGGGAAAGCTCTTCTCAGTGAGTGCAATGTACATTCAGCAATGTACGGGCAGCTGGAATGTGGGGGCAGACATCCTGTCGAGGCAGGGGCTGAGGTCTGGGGTTTGGAAGTCCCATCCTCAAGTGGTGGAGTCTATATGGCGGAGGTTCAGGCAAGCGGAAGTGAATGTGTTTGCCTCCAAGAAGACAACACACTGCCCTCTGTGGGTCGCCCTCACTCCTCCAGCACCATTAGGTCTGGACACTATGGTGCACATGTGGCCGAGGTCACATCTGTATGCTTTTCCCCCATCAATCCCCCATTGCTCCCACAATTTCTAGAGAGAGTTCGCTAAGACCGTCTACATTTGCTGCTAGTAGCACTTTATTGGCCAGCTTGATTATGATTCTCAGAGATAATATCCCTGCTAGACGCCACTCTTTGGAAGATTCCCATCCACATGGATCTATTCTCTCCAGCCGGAGGGCTGATTTATCGCCCTTTGCCAGAACTATGGAAACTGTGGGTCTGGCCCCTGAGGGGCACCAGCTCATAGATTCTGGTCTCACAACTGAGGTTGTAGAGACCATGTTGAATGCTAGAGCACCATCCACGAGGAAATTGTATGTGCTCAAGTGGCAACTTTTTGTCTCGTGGTATGAGGAACGTCAGCTAGACCCAGTGAACTGTGCAATAGCTAGGGTTAGCTGAAACCTCTGATAAAACGTCGGTAGAAGTTGGCGAAGCCCAGAAATCGTTGTAAATTCCTGACTGTTCATGGAGTAGGCCATTCCACCACCGCCTGTACCTTCCCTTGGTCCATGGTGACACCCTGAGGGCTAATGATGTAGCCCAAGAACGAGATGGTGTGCTGGTGGAATTTGCATTTCTCTGCTTTAACGTAGAGCTGGTGTTGAAGGAGTTTTTGTAATACTTGACAGACAGGGCGGACATGTTCTCCTAAGGGAACTTGAATAGATCAGAATGTTGTCAATGTTTGTGATTATACTGCAGCCCAGCAGGTCCCTTAGCACAACATTGATGAAACACTGGAACACTGAGGGGGCTCTAGAGAGCCCATATGGCATAACCAAGTATTCATAGTTGCCCTGAGGTGGTACTGAAGGCAGTCTTCCACTCAACTCCTCAGATACTGACCAGGTCGTATGCACTGCGAAGGTCCAGTTTTGTGAAGATAGTAGCTGATCTGAGTTGTTCTAGGGCTGCCGGAACCAGAGGCAGAGGATAGCGATACTTGACGGAGCATCCATTGAGGCCTCGGTAGTCTATGCATGGCCTGAGACTGCCTCCCTTTTTCTCTACAAAGAAGAAACCAGCTGAAGCAGGGGATGTAGAGGGTCCGATGTACCTTTCCTGGAGTGCCTCTTGAATATATTCCTCCGTAGCTCGTTGTTCCATCTGTAATAGTGGATACACCCGCCCTCGAGGTGGACTGGCTCAGGGAAGCAGCTCGATAGAACAGTCATATGTGTCATAGGTGTGGTGGTAGTCCGCTGCCTTTCTCCTTGCGGAAAACCTCCAAGAGGTCCTGATATTCGGGTGGAACTTGAACTGGAGCGGGTTGGTTAGAGCTTTTGCTGGATGTAGCCGCAAACGGAACTACTGGTGTTTGTGGACAATGTGCAAGGCAGTGTAGACAAATGCGTGATTTGTTTGTCAGTCCATGAGATGCGTGGGTTATGTTGCTCCAACCAGGGGAGATCTAGGATGACAGGATGTCTGGCAGAGCCTCTAACATAGAGGATGATGGTCTCTCTGTGGAGTGTGCTAATTTAGAGGGTGAGAGGCTCAGTGCAGTGTGAGTTGATCCCTCTCCTGATTAGGGCTCCATCAATGGCTTGGATCTTCCGTGGCTGTAGTAATGGATGAACAGGAATGTTGAATTGGTTCACTGTCTCTTGATCGATGAAATTCCCCACCGCTCCGGAGTCAATCACTGCTTCTAGGACCAAAGACACCCTGGAGTATTCAACCATGACTAGTAGAATGAATGCTGGCTGAGATAATAACTGAGATGGACTCACCCTTTGAGGGTGGGGTTTGGAGTCCCCGCTCTCCCCGGTGTCCCGACAAGACTTGAGAGAGTACTGCCAGATGAAATGGTTCTCTTTTCCACAGTTAAAGCAGCGAAACTCTCATTGGCACCTCTCGCTCTCTTCCTCGCTTAGCCACGCATGCCCCAGCTGCATGGGCTCTGTGGTGGCATTTGGCACTATGACACTTCCCTCGCTACACGCTGGACGGCAGCTCTGAAGAAGTCAATCCGGTTGGATGGCCAGGTCAATAAGAGAGTCAAGGGTGGTTTGATCGTCATTGCAGGCCAGCTCCGTCACTGCTTCCTGGTTAAGTCCAATGTGAAACACCGTCTTTAGAGCTGGTTCATTCTACTCACTCCTTGCAGCGATGGTCCGGAACTCAAGCACATATTCTGCAACACGTCATGAGCCCTGAGAGATAGTCAGGAGCTCCTCTCCTGTTTCCTTGCCATCGGAAGTGTGATCAGAGCTGTTGGTGCTGATCAACCAGGAGCCGTCCGTGGGCATCGACGGTTTGTCGCCACGCCGGCGTATCTGCTGCTTCTATATATATGGTGAAGTATTCTGTCAGATAAAGGAGGTGCGGACCGAAGCAAGTGCAGGTTATGAAGTTTAATCCAAAATCAAGAAGTCCAAAGGGTAATTCCAAATTCCACAACGTTAAACAGGCAAGGGTCATATGATCAGGCAAACAGGCATAAACTAGTCTAGGCAGAGAATTGAGGTCAGCAGAGAAAACAAAGTCCGAAACCAGAATGTCAACACTTAGAAAGGCTTGGTTACGACAGAGACAAAAGCAACTGAGTGTATACTTTGTCAAGACATTGCGTTCAAACAGTCTCTTTTATGTGTGGTGTGATTGGGAGTGTAAATGGGAACAAGTGTCTCTGATTAGAACTCTGGAGGAGGTGAATGTGTGTGTGTGTGGGAAGTGTAGTCTTCTTCGGTCTTCATGTTTGTAGTTGGTGGTGCATTCTGGGAAATGGAGTTGCTGGTTTGCTGTGATAGGACAGGTTTCAACCACAGTATGAAAAACAGTTGTTTTTTCTTTCAGTGTTGTGCTTAATTACCTCTGTTAGCCTCGCATAATAGCACTGTTATAAATTTCCTTGCATGACTAACAAAATTGAGCCACACACTTGAGATCTAAAGAAAGGGGTTTCCGTTACTGTTATTTTGGTTGTCCTAATTTATTTCATGAGTATTCAGCCTAAAAGGCGGTCTAGTAGTAATTTGTTCAAATGAATGTCTGAGTCAAGTACATATTGTTTAAGCAATTATTTGTTTTTGTATTTGTAACACTTTCCCAGTTTCGGGTATGAAATGAGGAAGTTAGAGGCAGGCTTGGAACAACTCAAAGTTGCTTTAATTCTTATCTTTCACTTTTGCTTTTCAGCATTTTTTTATTATTTAAGTATGCACATGACTAGTTAACTCTCTCTCTCGCTCTTGAAGCACTGGTCTCTCTCCTTTTTATCTTTGCTTTGGCTCACTGCAAGAGACCACACTCATTAGTATAATTCCCTGCAGGTGTGCATTCCTTACCACTCACCTTCTCTGGATCTACCCTCCATTCACAAACCAGCGCTCAAGCATGCCCCCACTTCCACATACCCCCACTGCCCGACTCAGGCTGGGGAGTCATCCGGCCTGCCGCTAACTCCCCACCCTGCTGAGAGAGGAAATCTGCCACAACCATCTGCGCCCCCAGCCTGTGAACCACCTTGAATTAAATGGCTGAAGTGCCAGATACCAATGAGTAATCCATGCACTGGCATCCTTCATGCAGTGGAGTCAGTGGAGTGGTCTGAATAGAGGGTCAAGGTCTGTACAACAGATGACCAGACAATCCTTCTCTTTCATGCAGTACTTCGTCTTTTGCACGGAGAGCTTGTGGCCAATGTACAGCATGGGGTGCTCCTCCCCCTATACGACCTGGGACAAACACAGCCCCCAACCCCCTGTCTGACACATCTATCTGTAAAGTAAAAGGAAGAGGGAAGTCAGGAGAATGCAACTGTGGTTCACCACAGAGTGCAGCTTTTACCTGAGTGAAAGCCTGCTGGTAGCGCTCCATCCACTGGACTGGATCTGGTGCTCCCTTTTTAGTGGGATCAGTCAGCGGGCTGGTAACGTGAATAATTAGGCACAAACTGTTGTCTCACCTCCTTTTTGGTTTTGGGTCATGGGTAGGCCGCAATCTCTGCTGTCTTATCAATTTGGGGACGCACCAGCCCATGATCCAAGTGGAAGCCCAGATACCATACTTCTACCTGTCCAATCACTCACTTGAGTTCATCCCGAACCACTTTTTTTTGTGCTTGGGCAGAGGATAAGGGTGATCGCATATCACCACCCCTGTGGTTGTTGCTATGTGGTGCTCTTTGAGATTATTCTGACCGGGTAGAGGCAAGAAAACATCGGAAAACTCCTGCAATTTAGCAACATCCGTGATTTGGGACTGAGAGAGATGGTCTCCATAAGGGGCCACGGTGGGTTGAGCCTTGTTTTGGATTCACCTCTGGTCCTAGCTCCTCCTTCTCTGGAATAACTGTTTGCAAAGCCACAGGAACCACCTCCCTCCACGGTTTAAGGAGGTTATCGTGATGTACCAGCAGTGCCCTACCTCTATCCATTCACCTTAACTCATAGTTGACATCCCCAAACTGCCATGTGACCTCAAATGGTCATTTCCACTTGCCAAATAATTTTATGTTTGACATGATTAGCAAAATGTGCACTTTATCTCCTGGTGCTATCTCTCTCATAGCCAAGTATGAGATGCCCTTGTGCAGTTTGATCTAATAGCCCAACAAGGTCCATGCCAA
Organism: Ictalurus furcatus; assembly: GCF_023375685.1. Classification (NCBI taxonomy): domain Eukaryota; kingdom Metazoa; phylum Chordata; class Actinopteri; order Siluriformes; family Ictaluridae; genus Ictalurus; species Ictalurus furcatus. The sequence goes on along the minus strand of NC_071257.1, from coordinate 8,728,715 downwards.
TCCTTTCGATGGGGACTTCGATTAATGGAAGTGAGTGCAATGGTACTTTTGGGGTGGTCGGTGGATTCACCAGCTGACATTTGTGACATACCACTCACCACCTGTGAACATCTCCACGAATGCCCGGCCAATAGAAGTGGGCCATGAGAGGGTTCAGTGTTTTAACTTGACCTATGTGCCCCAACATCAGATTATGGTGGGTCACCTGGCATAACAATTCCCGTCAGCTCTTTGGAACCAACAATTGGATAATTTTTTCCTGGTATTGAGTGTCTTGCATCACTCAATATAACCATCCTTTATAATCGAAAAATAGGGGTGGGAGAGCACAAGATTAGGCTGAATCTGTTGATCATCGATATCTCTCACCTGGTCATAGGCATGCCTCAGAGTCTTCGCGTGCCTCAAAGGCATGCCTCAGAGACTGCTTCAAGAGGAAAATCCCAGAGGGGAATCTCCACCAAGAGGGGAGAAGTCGGTCTCGCCTGACTCTCTGTGCCCCCCTGATGTGGAACTGATGTTGATGGCCCCGGCGCTGCCTCCCCAGCCAATGCTGCACACATTCCACACCGTTTCTCACTACTGCAGGACCCATCCACAAATATATCTCTCACTAACACTCGAAACCCCAGCTAATCTGTCCCCAGGATTAATGGATGGGTGAAGCAAGGACTAACTGCCACTTCCAGTATATGTTTTTGCCCCCAAAATTTAATGATGATTGGCACCAGCAGATATTCATGAACATCCCCATGCACACACCTCACCTTCACCAAACATGCATTCCCCAGTGCCTCACCTTGAACCAAGCATTGGTGATTTGAGGTCTGGTTACAGCCTGAATTCACCAATGCATGGTATGTACCCCTTTGAACACTCACCATTATGCAGTACGTCCAGACCAACACCCCCACCCCCATCACATTGTATTGGTCCAGGAATTTCCCAGGCTCTCCGCAATGCCAGCACACTGGCCCAGGCTTTACTCCCACACCTGGGACCCTCGATTCACCCACCTGGAGAGAGAAGAGACATTCACAGGGGGAGAGGGAGAGGGAGGGAAGCATGGGGTTTGTCCCTGTTTCTATGGTACAGGGGTTGGGACAGGAGGAGGAGGGGAGGGACAAGAGAGAGAGAGAGAGAAGACAGGGACTCGCCTGCCTTTGATACACCATCAGGTGATCCTCTGACAACTGGACCGCCTTGTCGAACGACACAAGTTGGTGGCACTGGATCCATTCCACATCCCTTCTAGAATTTAGGCGACAAACTATTCCAGCACCACAAGGTCAATCACTTCTTAGGCACTGCACCCCTCGGCCAGCAACCATCTTTGGCAGGTGTCCCTGAGCTTCTGGGCGAACTCAAATGTGTGGCCGAGCTCACAGAGAGTCAGCGAGCGGAAGCATTGATGGTGCTGTTCAGGGGTGCAGCCAACCCATTGCAAAATCACCTGTTTTAGGTCTGGTTACTCTAGCATGTTGGTGACTAGCAGCTGCTGGGCTGTGGGATTCTCCAGTCAGGATTGGCAACAGGCGGACTGATCATTGAGCAACAGGCTAGCCCCTTGCCTCTGCAGAGCACTCATACAACTCCAAAAAGGCTTCAGGGTCATCCTGTGGTCCCATTTTAGCTAAGGTGATGTGGGGATGGAACAGGCCCTAGAGCACCTGCCAATCCGCCACATGGGCATTGAGCAGGTCTTTGATGTGCTGTGCCTAATCACAGCACAGTTGGAGGAGGGCCTGATGCTGGATGTTGCTTGGTGTTGATGACCACTCTCTCTCTCTCTCTCTCTCTCTTTCTCTCTCTCTCTCTCTCAGTCTTTCTCCTTTGTATCCTCTCCTCGGCTCACTGCAAAAGAACACACTCGTTAGCACAATTCCCCACAGGTGTGCATTCCTTACCACTCACCTTCTCCGGCTCAGCACGCTCCCACTTCCACAGTATTTTCTTATGTATTTGTTAGGACAGTGTTGAAGCAACATAGGCAGCTTTCCAGTAATTCAGCAATCTAGATACTTAATGAGCATGCCAGAGGTGACAGTGCCAAGGAGAACTCCTGTGACAACATGAGCAAGAGAGCATGAGAAAAACCACCTAGCAACACCCTAGCAACCAGCTGAGTTTCCTTAGCAACCAATAGTGGTGGTGGTGGGCAGTGGTGGTTTGGTGGTTAAGGCTCTGTGTTACTGATTGGAAGGTTGGGGGCTCAATCCCCAGCACTGCCAAGCTGCCACTGTTGGGCCCTTGAGCAAGGCCCTTAACCCTCTCTGCTCCAGGGGCGCTGTATCATGGCTGACCATGCGCTCTGACCCCAGCTTCCTAACATGCTGGCGTATGCGAAGAAAAGAATTTCACTGTGCTGTAATGTATATGTGACTAATAAAGACTCATTATAAAAAGCTACAATATTGCAACCAACTGGTATCATATTGACAGCTCCTAGAAACACCATAACAATCACCTGGGACCCCATACCAGCACCTAGCAACACCCTGGCAACCAGGTGAGTTTCCTTTGCAATTGACTAGCTACAACCTTGCAACCACCTGGGATCATACTAAAACCTCCTAGAAACACCACAGCACACCACTGTGGACCCCATAACAGCCACCTAGCAACACCATAGCAACCAGCTGGGATAGCATAGCAATGACCTAGCAGCACCCTAGCAAGCAACTGAAATATTATAGTGATAACCTAGCAACCAACTGGGTTAGCATAGCAATCACCTAGAAACACTATAGCAACCAGATTGAATAGGCTAGCAATTTGTTTTTATCTTAATGCTTTAACATAGCCTTTTACTTGTTAACCTTTGCATGCTTAGTTTCATAACAACCAAGAGCGACAGCCTAGCAACCAATAGTTTAGCAGCATTTTAGCATATTTACACTATAACCTTTAAACATAACCTATAACCTTTGAAACTTATTAACATTCTAACATATTGTAAACTTTTAGCCCTTTAACCTTAACACGCTTACACACTTAACTGTAACACATTTTAACATTTTGATATCAGTGACAACAAAACATTAGAGTAATATCATATTATACTTTTAGCATGTTTAGCAGACTCTAAGGCAACATGAGAGTTTGTTCGCTAACTTCAGCCATCTAGTTACATTGGCTTAAAAGGGTAAACAATCTGTTCTTCTTATAATTCTATTGAAACCTGCTAGAAACATCATAGCATAGAGTATATCATAGTGATATCATCTGTGACCCCATAACAGCCACCTAGCAACACTCTAGCAAGATTAGCTCTAGCAACCAGGTCAGTTTCCTTAGCAAACGACTAACTACTTTAGGTTTGGGTTTACTTAGCAAACGACTAACTACTAACTAACCTTGCAACCACCTGAGACTTAAACCTCCTAGAAACCTCCTAGCAACTGCCTGGGACTCCATAACAGCCCCATAACCCCATAACAGGATAGCATAGGAACAAGTTAGCATAGCAACCACCTAGCAACACCCTCGGAACCAAATGTAAATAAGCTAGCAGCATTTTTATATGTTAATGCTTTAACATAGCCTTTAAATGCTTAACTTTTACATGATTAACTGTTCATAACAACCAACTAGCAACCCCCTAGCAACCAACAGCTTAGCAGCATTAGTAGTGTATTAACAATATAACCTTTAAATGCTTCAATATTTTTAACATTCTAACCATTACATATTGTAAACTTTTAGTCTTTTAACCTTTACATGCTAAACTATTACACATTTTAACATTTTGAAATCATCTGTCAAGCTTACATCAAAGATTGCTCACAACCTTTAGTCTTCTAGTTATTATTGTAGTACTGCAGAACCTGCTTCTGGATTTCTAGTTCCTCTGCAGTTTGTGGTTCCTGAAAGGATTGCTTCGGTTGCAGAACTTTCATTTATTTTCATTTCATTTAGCATTCATTTAGAAGGCAAGACATGTCTGCCACTACTGCTTCTGAGGTGGACATTTCTGTGGACAGGTTGATTTCAGCAGTTCATCCTATAACTAGTGATAAAGAGAGGCCAGTGCTGTGAGGCAGAGATGAAAACTCGAGTCTGCAACTTAGACTTGAGTCACACATAAGTCGCAAAAAAAAGACTTACGACTTGACTTGGACTCGTGTACAGCTGACTCGAGATTTGACTTGGACTTGAAGATAGAGACCCATGAAACAAACAAATCATTTTGGTTTGGCATTCCCGATTATGCTCTCTCTTTACTACCCCACATGACAACATCAAACACCACATTTTTCTATTCATTCCTCATTTATCAGTATGTGCTGCAGCAGCAAATATCACAACAATTCATCTCTAAACACACCAAGCCAGCATTATTATATAACACATCTGAAGGCATGTGTTCATCACCCATTGGAAAAGTGCTGTTATATAAATGAACAACAAACAATAACAATATATAGCCAAGTCTTACCTTGTGATTAATCTCCGTGTCATTTAATTTGAAAAGCAATCAATTAATCCAAAGGGAAGCTGCAGTGTTACACAGCTGTCAAGGGCTTGCTTGCTGTCCTTTTTCATGAAGTATAAATGTTTCCATGTCCTTTTCATGCCCTATACCCCCAAGTATTAGCTCCCATATGCATATGATATCCAAGTTTACCAAGTTAAATTGCATCTATACACAGGGATTTTGTTACAGCCAGTTCTCAGTGGAAGACTACCTTACCCATCATTGCTTGAAAACTACAGCCATCTACGGCAACTCAAACAGCTCAAAATACTCATTTTTTTTTCTCATGGTGATAGTCTCTGCATTTCAAATTATATAAATCATCCTCCGAAGGGTACTTTGAAGGGAGTGTAATCAAGCTAGTCATGCTGTAATATTGCTTCAAACTGAACTTCCAATAAAAATGACTTAAAGATTGAGTTCCGATTGACCATTCTTAATAGATTGAAAGTAAGATTTTTGATTATGTATAAAAAGTAAATTAATGATTTAAGTAAAACCTTGTGTGCTAATTACAATAACTAGTTGAAAGAACTATTGCTAAAAATAGAACAAAGACTTGAGACTTGAATAGGACTTGGACCTCAGGGATTGCTAACATGTCTGCTATGAGGTGTAGTGGCAGAGATACATCCTGGAGAGTGTGTAAATAGTGCAAGTCATTGATCTCTGTGTGTGTGTGTGTGTGTGTGTGTGGGTTCTTAGATGAGGTCTGGTTTTCTGATGGCTCCTTGGCAGACAGGTCAAAGTTTAGTGATCCAGGACTCCTCCCCCTACCGGACACAGCCACAGGTCTGGACTGGTCCCATCTTGTTGATGTTGCTCGAGCCTTTGAAGGTAGGCACAGAAGTATAATTGTCTGTAGAAAAATCTAGAAAGTAACTTCAGTGTACTTCAGTAATAACTGTAGTGGTAGTAAAAATTGCAGCATAGTTTCAGTTTGCAGGTGAGTTTTTGGTTACAAAAATAAAAACCTATAAATGACAATCAGAGAATGTTGTATATACAGTGCATCCGGAAAATATTCACAGCGCTTCACTTTTCCCACATTTTGTTATGTTGCATCCTTATTCCACAATGGATTAAATCCATTATTTTCCTCAAAATTCTACAAACAATACCCCATAATCACAACATGAAATAAGTTTTTTGAAATCTTTGCAAATTTATTAAAAATAAAAAACAAAAAAAGCACATTTACATAAGTATACACAGCCTTTGCCATGACACTCAAAATTGAGCTCAGGTGCATCCTGTTTCCACTGATCATCCTTGAGATGTTTCTACAACTTTATTGGAGTCCACCTGTGGTAAATTCAGTTGATTGGACATGATTTGGAAAGACACACACCTGTCTATATAAGGTCCCACAGTTAACAATGCATGTCAGAGCACAAACCAAGCCATGAAGTCCAAGGAATTGTCTGGAGACCTCCGAGACAGGATTGTATCGAGGCACAGATCTGGGGAAGGGTACAGAAACATTTCTGCAGCATTGAAGGTCCCAATGAGCACAGTGGCCTCCATCATCCGTAAACGGAAGAAGTTTGGAACCACCAGGACTCTTCCTAGAGCTGGCCGCCCGGCCAAACCGAGCAATCGGGGGAGAAGGGCCTTAGTCGGGGAGGTGACCAAAAACCCGATGGTCACTCTGACAGAGCTCCAGCGTGCCTCTGTGGAGAGAGGATAACCTTCCAGAAGAACAACCATCTCTGCAGAACTCCATCAATCAGGCCTGAATGGTAGAGTGGCCAGATGGAAGCCACTCCTCAGTAAAAGGCACATGACAGCCCGCCTGGAGTTTGCCAAAAGGCACCTGAAGGACTCTCAGACCAAAGATTAAACAAAGATTGAACTCTTTGGCTTGAATGACAAGCGTCATGTCTGGAGGAAATCAGGCACCACTCATCACCTGCCCAATACCATCCCTACAGTGAAGCGTGGTGGTGGAAACATCATGCTGTGTACATTGAAAAACATGTGGGGATGTTTTTCAGTGGCAGGAACTGGGAGACTAGTCAGGATCGAGGAAAAGATGAATGCAGCAATGTACAGAGACATCCTTGATGAAAAATTGCTCCAGAGCGCTCTGGACCTCAGACTGGGGCAAAGGTTCATCTTCCAACAGAACAACGACCCTAAGCACACAGCCAAGATAACAAAGGAGTGGCTACAGGACAACTCTGTGAATGTCTTTGAGTGACCCAGCCAGAGCCCAGACTTGAACCCGATTGAACATCTCTGGAGAGATCTGAAAATGTCTGTGTACCGATGCTCAACATCCAACCTGATGGAGCTTGAGAGGTCCTGCAAAGAAGAATGGGAAAAACTGCCCAAAAATAGGCGTGCCAAGCTTGTAGCATCATTCTCAAGAAGACTTGAGGCTGTAATTGGTGCCAAAGGTGCTTCAACAAAGAATTGAGCAAAGGCTGTGAATACTTATATAAATGTGCTTTTTTTGTTTTTTATTTTTAATAAATTTGCAAAGATTTCAAACAAACTTCTTTCATGTTGTGATTATGGGGTATTGTTGGTAGAATTTTGAGGAAAATAATGAATTTAATCCATTTTGGAATAAGGCTGTAATATAACAAAATGTGGGAAAAGTGAAGCGCTGTGAATACTTTCCGGATGCACTGTAGGTTCTTTTTAGGCTGTTAAAAAAAACTCCCTGCAACATTCTGGGAAGGTTAGTTTTTGGTTACAAAAAACATAACCTGCAAAGAACATTATTATTTGTTTCCCAAAAAAATAACCAAGCGGGAACCATATGCTAACGTTAGGGGAACATTCTGTGTTTGCTTGGATAAACTCTACAATGCAGAGTTGAGTTGAAGATTTCACTTCTGGTTTGTGGATGACTTTGACCGAGTGATTGTGATACATTTGCAAAGCAAAAGCTGTTAACAGTGCAGCAACTAGGGTATTATGTCAGACAGACTTGAGGTAGGGGGATGGCGCATTGTTTCTAATGTTTTGTAATCCAATTTAAGAGCGTCTGCTAAATAAAATTTCCTCATTTGTCGATGCTTCCCCAAGTTATTATCTAAATTAGCTCATATCCAAATATCTTTGTAAACAATGACTACGTTTACATGGACAGCAGTAATCTAATTATTGACCTTACTCTGATTAAGATAATAATGTGATTAAGGTGTTTACATGAGTCGCTTTTAGAATACTCCTGTCATGTTCCCGTTTTACATGTTTTAGAACATAATTAGATTAACAGCCCGCGTCATTACGTCACCACACCACGCCATCCGACATCCCTCCAGAATTTCACGTATCAACATACGGTTCATCTTCGTTATGGTACTGTATACAGTTTTGGGTGTTTTTATTAAATTTTTTTACGAACGCTTTAAGTGCAGTTAATTATCTGTCATGCTGTATGTGCTAATAGACAACTGCTTGAAGCCATGGGCTGCGTCTCAAACCGCATACTTAGCGTCTATATAGTAGCCGAGATACATGTATTTTTCCCCACTACAGGCCTATAGTAGGAAAGTATGCGGTTTGGGACGCAGCCAAACTCTCTTCTTCGCCGTAAAATGTAAAACTGCCATGTGTGATCGTGTCCTGTCGCAAAATGCGGTGAAAACTCTCACACGACGTTCATAATGTGATTAAGGTGTTTACATGTCTGTAATACACGTCCATAATGCCACTAAAACAGGAGTACTCCACCTGTCTTAATTCGATTAGAGCTTAATTCGAGTATGACCTTAATTAGATTAAGGTAAGTAAAAATTGCTGTTTACATGGTAGCTTCTTAATCAAAGTATGGTCTTAATCGGGTTAAGAGTGGATTATTGTTGTCCATGTAAACGCAGCTAATGTGTCCAAACAACACAAACATGATGCACATCCCCTGATTTGATTACTGAATGGATCGTTAACAAAATATACATAAGAATTACATAGTGTTAAAATTAAGGCAAAACTTATGTATTTGTTAGGACAGTGTTGAAGCAACATAGGCAGCTTTCCAGTAATTCAGCAATCTAGATACTTAATGAGCATGCCAGAGGTGACAGTGCCAAGGAGAACTCCTGTGACAACATGAGCAAGAGAGCATGAGAAAAACCACCTAGCAACACCCTAGCAACCAGCTGAGTTTCCTTAGCAACCAATAGTGGTGGTGGTAGGCAGTGGTGGTTTGGTGGTTAAGGCTCTGTGTTACTGATTGGAAGGTTGGGGGCTCAATCCCCAGCACTGCCAAGCTGCCACTGTTGGGCCCTTGAGCAAGGCCCTTAACCCTCTCTGCTCCAGGGGCGCCGTATCATGGCTGACCCTGCGCTTTGACCCCAGCTTCCTGACAGGCTGGGGTATGCGAAGAAAACAATTTCACTGTGCTCTACTGTATATGTGACCAATAAAGACTCATTATCATTATCGTTATAAGTGCACCATTTATATATAGTCCGTTGCATAGTAGAAGTTTGGGGGAAATGTTAAATGAGTTACTGTTACAAAAGAGTGTTATTTCTAATCAGTAAATATGAAATTCTGCAATCAATATCTTTAACAGCTGTTTTCTCAAAAAGAGATTTTTTCAACACTCTGAAACAAAAATGTCAACTTGTGTAGCACTTATATAAACCATACTTTTGTTCCGGTTCGAGTACATTGTTCTAATAAGCTTTGAAAACAACCATAACATGAAATCAGTCACTCCTGATTTTTTATTTGACAGAATAACAAAAATAATATAATAATGTTGTTTTTATTACTATTAATTAACTCCGTTATTTGATCTCCATTTACACACCAAAAAATATCACAATTTCAGTCGTTTCGCAAACCGCCCCTTTGCGCCACCTGGTGGCAATTTCGCAAATGACTTTCACAGGTGACTAGTTTTTATTTACCGCCATGGTAAAAGACATTCTGGTTGACTACCTACTGTATGTGGCCTACTGGTGCTGATGTTACTTTCCTAACATTGTTTTGGGCACAAACTTCACATTTGGATAAAAAAAAAAATCTACCATCACCTGTAAGTATGGAGACCTATATCCTTGTTGTTTTATTTTTATTTTAGATGACCATGTACCAAACGTCATTTTGACTTATCCACTTTAGCAACAGGTAATATAGGAGTATTATAGTAACTAGTTATCTCAAGCAACACTCCTGCTTGGACTAGTCCTTTAATAGTTTTTCGAATACCTTACTCAGCATCAAGGCAAGCTCCTGCTCCAAATACTAACCAAGCTAGCAGATTTAACTAAGCCCACATCAGTGTCATGTTGGGACCACAATTCAGTTGGTACCTGCCTTTCCATTTCTTTTAGCTGCTCATTTGTTTTAGTTTCTGCTACAGGTGTTTATCATTTGCATTTGTATTTTCTTATTGATCACCACCTCTTGTGGGATTCCCGTCAGGATAGTTGTGCACAGAATATTAATGAGTGATTTGTCAACTGAGTGGAAGATTAAAGAATGCTCTGTGGCTTGCCACTCACCTCTTTCCACTTCTTTCATCAACTTTTCACTCCCATCCTTGTCCCACATAAATAGTCACATGTGGAACTGAATTGGGAATCTGAAACCAACAGTCAATGAATTCACAATCATCAATTTGCATAGCCATTCCCTGCTTTCCTGTCACCAGTTTCCTTCAACTTGTACTACTTCTTTTATTATCAGGAACTGCCCCCTGGGTGGTGCATATAGAGGTGGTCTGGAAAATATTCAATTTTTTTGTCTTCTTTTTCAATTCTTTCCTTGCTTGTTTCATGCTTTTCCACAAGTTTTCTCCTTCTTTTTTTAACAATGTCAATACCTCTTGCTCTCTGTAATTCATCATCAATGTTTCCATTTCATCACACAACAACACATCAAATGTCCCTCCTTTAGGCCACTTTGTGTTCATGTTTTTTTTTTTTTTTTTTACTTTTTTCCCTTTTTGGAAAATGGGTGCTTGGAGCCTAATATTTCTGCAGGTGTCTGTGCCATTGTTATTCCCTGTATTCCATGTCCACCTACTGCCCACCTTCTCAGGGATGGTTCTTCCACACAGTCAGGAATAAATGTTACTATAATTTTCTTAATGTCTGTCCACTTCTTGTCTCTTAGTAAATCCTTGTATTGAGTCTCCAAAAATGGTCTCCTATTCCTCTAGTTTCATGTAAAATACAGGTTATCTTCTGATATCTATTTTCAATTATTACCACATCTTGTGAAGCAACTTCCCTTGGCTTTCCTAATTTAAAGAATAAAAATCTTTTTTATTCTATTTCCCCCTAATGATTTTTCTTGTGTTACCCACATATGCCCATATTCAGTGTGTCTGTAAACAATAAACAATAATCATTTGATCCAGATCACAATGGCGGCAATGTCCGTAATATCTACAAAACCAATGTCTTTATTTCTACAATCCTTTTCTCCAATACAAAGGCCGGGATTCATACATTCACACTGTCTCCAGAACCAATTTTTTGAGCTCATCATTCACACTTTGTCTCCTTATGTATGGTGCTCATTCACTCACAGTTTGTCTCCTTATTTAAAGAGATTAGACTTATTTTTAACACTTATCAACACAGACTTACACACACACACTTTTTTCTGCTTTACACTTCTCTTGAGTGACCTGCAAATTCAGCCCTTTTCCCTATACATGTCCCCAAAAGTGGTATCTGCGGCATTTTTGCCTAATAATGCAGCCCTTTTCCTGATACACTTCCTCAACATGGTGAAAAGTGGTATCCGTAGGTCTTAGTGTGCTATCAATCAAGGCCCTCAGTAAACACAGATTTTTTGCATGCAATTATTCTTTTTGAGATCAAAGCCCCTTCTCTCAATCTGGATAATTTAATTTGGAGAAGTGTTCTTACATTATAGAACTCTTTAGATCTTGGTATTATGACACCATACACCTCAATAACAAAGGGAACACCAGACACTAGATGTAAGCAGGATCTTATCACTGGTACCTAATCTTGAACACCTGATTCAAATAATATGAATTTGAAGGTGTGATAAATGTAGGGGTGTACTTACTTTTTTCATGTGACTGATCTGTTTGTTTGTTTTTTGTTAATTTAAACTGTGAAAATTACTACAAAATGTCAGTTTTATGTCATTTGATAGAGTGTAACATCTTTATTAATAGGCACGGTTTCAAAGAGGATCAACAGTTTGCTTGTCCAAATATGTAATATATATGATCCATTTTCACATGACTGTATATATAATGCTTTGGGATAAGAAATCATACTTCATCTGTTTATCTGATAAGTGAGCCAATAATGAGGGTAGATATCACAGAGATTGACAGTCTAGCACAAGTCTATGACAAATTTGGGTCTGCTGTTTTCAATCAGAAAGCACATAAAACACATTATGTGTATATTTTGCTGCTAGATCAGAATATGGCTACTGTCTACATAATGACTGACATGCAGGGAGCTAAACCTGTTCAGAGCTCTCAAGAGCCCATCAGACAGGCTGCTGCAGTGGAAGGAGCTATACTACAGCCTGGGTGAGTTTTACACAGAAATTCATAAACAGTCCTCTAGACAGTGTGTTAGAGCACATGCATTAAATGTAGTTATTGATAATGGACTCAATCTTTCTTTGACAAATGACATCTGTATACAAATATGCAGTGTTAAAATGCCTCACAATGTACAACAGTTCAACCCTGCAAAATGTAATAGATTGCTATATGAATTTTATGTAGAAGAAGAAATCAAAATGTTAGTTGATAGCCACTACCTTTTATTCATTAGAATATTTACTCAGATAATTACTTTCGACTATATTATATGTTGTCTGGCACACTTCTTCAAGCATGATTTCTTTGTGGGCTTATGTTTAACATGACATTTGTGCTATTCTTTAGAAATGGCACATCTGCCACTCTGACTGGTAAGGTCAACCAACTTGAAGTCATCCTGAAGCAGCTCCAGCATGACTTAAGAAAGGTAAGCAATTTCACTGTTCTGGTACCAAAGTGCCAACAAGGGCCACCTGTTGACTTGTCCTACTTGACTCATCTGTGCCTGGACCACCTGTAGCATTCACAGTTATCCTGTGCAGCTTGTCACATCAAGCTGACATGTGCTATCTTGCTAATGGCTCACTCCAGTCCATGCTCAGAGCTATTGGTGCTACGTGGCCAGAGCCTGTGATTCCCTCCCTTGCCCTACTGCCAACTTATCATCCATTGAGCTGCACTGGTGCTAACAGGATTGGAGCAATGATTCCCTCCTTTTTTCTCTCATAAATGTGGAGCTAACAATGCTAACAAGCAAGAAGGTACTCCCATCATTACCTTATGCCCCTAGCCACACCTTTTCACCAAGCAAAAAACTACTCATATGCAGCCTTTGGTCTATGGACTCATATCTATCAGTCCCAGCTGCACTGTGACCCACCATGGCCCTGAGCCAGATGATGAGCTGTGAACCCAATGTCTCTGTTTGGACCAACAATGGGACGCAACCCTCAGCTTGGAGGTCCCCTGTACCCAACATGATGCATATGCAAATATTTTGACAGTGACTAGCAGGCATAGACCTCAATTCAGAGGCCACCCACACCCAACCTGTCCAAGCTGTAAATCACAAATGCTTAATGCCAACTTATACACAAATTGCCCACGAAACATCTTTACACTGAAAGTGTAAGAACGTTGAGGTAACACTTTCTATGAAGCCCATGCTTATAATGAATTATAGCCCTATTTATAATTATCTATAATCAAGTATTACTGTTCTATAAAAACATTTATAACGACACATAAAGACCTATACTTCGTTATAATAACAGTTATAGCTACATTTATATTATTGTTATAATTACTTATAAGTGATTCACGTGCTTTTTCAGTGCCCATGCTCATAATGCATTATACACCAATTTATAAGTATTAATTTATCAGTCTTATGGTTCCATAAATATATCCATAAAAATGCAGCCTGCATTTTATAATGTTATTATATTATAATTATAATGACTTATTGGTAATGCAGATTTATTTCTAGGTCCAATAAGTGAATTATTTTTTATTATTGTTGATAGTTGTTTTGTGTGCCTTATAAATAGTTATTGTGAGTTATAATATAATTACTAACCTTTATAAATGCATTATGTGACGATACGGCCAGCAGATGGCACTGTGGCTCGTCTTCGGATGAGTCACATGACTTTGTTTTGGTTCGCTCGCTTTCGGCTGAGCACTTATTGAAGTGACTTTCATTTGCCACAGGTGTCTATGTTTTGAGTTTGATTATGTTTGGGATTTAAACGCCTTGACTACTGAGCACGGGGCTCAGTATTATTGATTGTATAGTTTATATAGTTATATTGGTTGTAGTTTTGTATCGGTTGTATCGTTTATTTCCATGCCTCGAATGTTCTCGTTTCCCGGTGAAGACCGCGTTTACTTTGGTTTTGTGTTTTATGTTTAATAAAGACTATTGATCTGCACCTGCATCCGCCTCCAGTCCCGATACGTTACACATTATTGATGGCTTTAAGTAAAGTGAAAGCATAGGATGCAGTTTCCATAGTTTTAAGAAATCATGAAGATGTGTTTATTATGTATTATAAACTCCTTAATTATTCAGTCTTATGGTTCCATTAATGTATTCATAAAAATGCAGCCTGCATTTTTATAAAGTTATTATATTATAGTTACAATGACTGATTAGTAAAACAGATCTATTTCTATGTCCAATAAGTGAATTATTTTATATTGTTGTTGATAGTTGTGTGCCTTATAAATACTTATTGTGAGTTATAATACAATTACTAAACTTTATAAATGCATCATTGATGGCTTTAAGTAAAGTGAAAGCATAGGATGCAGTTTCCATAATGCAAATGTTAAGAAATCATGAAGATGAGCTTATTATACAAATAGAACATGTCTAGATGGCACAAACCACCAACAAAAAACTTACTCATGTCACTTAGCCTTTAGTGAAATCAGCACCAGAGTCCTGTTAGCATTGCCACATATGTAATATAGGCATGGAGAAGGTGCTGTTTCCACTTCCTATGACATAGAAGTGGGATTGGATTTTAGGAGGCAAAAATAACTATTTACAACAAATATGAAAGTGCAAAATATAAACTAGTATATGAAAAACAAAAGTGCAAAAAATCTGAATAAAAAAAATGAGAGTCAGAGTCTAGTGTGCATCATTGAGCCTGGCTGTCCTTGACATCATCCCAACTCAGTGAAACAAAGGTAGTTCAATATAGTACACAGGAACACATCACAAGACTTGCATTTATAAATAGTCTTGCTGTACTTCTTCCTTTGAAGGCAGTAATCAGTGTTTTCTCCCAGCTGAGGCTTTGTCTCTCTTGGCAGAGGTAGAGGTGTTTACAATTGTCACTGGATAGCATGGCCTCTTCTCTGCCACCTGTGACACGTCACTGACAGCTGCAGCCTCCACTGGCTCAGACATGCTGAACTTGTGCCTTCATAACTCGTAAAATCCATAATTCCAAACCTTGTGACTACCATTCTTTCATGGATGGCCAGGTTCTGGTGAGGCTGGTAGTATACTCTGCATGTCAATAAGAGCTGCTTCCTGGTAGGCTTCACATAAAAGAGCAAATCATAGCCAGCGGTGCCTTTTAGCCAGTCATTCTGCTTATTGTCTTTGATGCTGCTCTTGTACAGGATCCAGAATATTGCCTCAAATTTGTAGAATGCCAGGACAGTGGTTGGGAATGGAAAATATGTTGCTTATTCTTTCTCAACAAATCTCCAACTCTTGATGGCTTTATTAGGCCACAGTAAATGACTAGGCCCAGGAATTTACATATCTTCAGGCTACTTACAGGACTCCATGGTGTCTCCATACCCTTCTGCTTTTACTCTGCATACAGGCTTTGTGTTGTGGCAGAGACTGTGGCTTTACCAAAAAAAATAACTAGAATGGCTCTAGAGAAGTGTGCTGCTGGTGTCTATTGAGATGTACCTCAGGAGTGTGGGCAGGAGAAAAGTGATATTATACACATCATCCTTGTTAATATTGTGCCACCTGTCCTGTTCAGGTTGTGTTGTAGGTGCAGGAGCTCTGGTTCTCCTAATGGCTCAAATGAGTGACACATGAGTGACCCCTCTTTTCTGACTTCTCTGGAGGGTACCCTCCATGTGGGTGTTGGGGGAGAAGGCTTCAGAGGAAGTGTGAGGAGGATCAGGAGCATTTTCTTCCTCTCTATATCAATAACTAATCATGACTACAAAGTACACAAAATCACCCATAGCTGTTGCATTTTGTTTATTGTTATTTATTATTATAAAAAAATTAAATTACTGCCATGCTACATGTGGAAAAATATAATTTCATTCTACATGCAAAAATGAATTCAAAACTACCTACAAAAATAGACATTTCCACACTACAAGCAAAAATTAAAAATAGAAAGTGACATAATTTACGTACTTTTGAAGGACCGTTTCCACTTCATGCTGGAATGCTCCTCGGCTCAATCCACATTTTCTTCTTCCAAAAAAACCTCCAATTCCTCGCCAGAGTCATGGGGCGGTCACACTAGACTTTAGCGCGCAAACGCATCCGAAAATTGCAGACCAGAAACACAAGCATGATGAAAGATCAAATTTGGTGAAATCTGGCCTGCATACTCGTACCATGTGAATTATTATCATGTAAATATGTTTATAAAGCAGTAATACTTGCTTATAAATAATTATAAATGGGGCTACAATTCATTATAAGTATGGGCTTCATAGAAAGTGTTACCGACATTGACAACAGATATGGCTGATTTTCGAGCTGAAGTCATGCCCAGCAGCTCAGATGCCACTATGAAATCCTCCTGAAGTCTGAGGTCCCCTTGTGGTGCTCAGCTGAAACACAGGAGGACAGCATGTGGGGACAGTGTTCCCCAAATCTATGAAACTGCATTCATAATAGGGTTCAGCTGGATTAGATGCAACCTGGCCTGATTACTGCCAGCCATGTTCCACTTAAATAGAACTTTTTCAACAGCATGAAGTTGGTTAAAAGGTTTTACCCAGTAACACACTAAGCCAGAATTGAAAGAAATTCCAGAAATGATGAGGAGATTGAAATACATCAGTCTGCTAAGGGTTACAAAGCTATTTCTAAGTCTCTGGGACTCCAAAAAACCACACTGAGAGCCATTATCTCCAAATGGAAAAACTCAGCACAGTAGTGAACCTTCCCAGAAGTGGCCGACCTTCCAAAATTTTTCCAAGGGCACAGCAACTTCTCATCCAGGAAGTCACAAAGAGCCAAGGACAACATCAAAGGACCTACAAGCATCTCTTGCATCAATAAAGGCACTGTTCATGACTCCACTATCAGAAAGAAATTGGGCAAAAATGGCATCCATGGAAGAGTGGCAAGGTGAAAACCAGTGCTAACCCAGAAGAACATTAAGGCTCGTCTGAATTTTGCCAAAACACACCTTAATGATCCTCAAAACTTTTGGGAGAATGTTCTGTGGATTGATGAGTCGAAAGTGGAACTGTTGGAAGACAGTTCCCATTACATCTGGCGTAAACCAAACACAGAATTCCATCAGACATCGTACCTATGATCAAGCATGGTGGTGGAAGTGTGATGGTACAGGGATTCTTTGCTGCTTCAGGTCCTGGGCAACTTGCAATAATTGAGGGAAACATGAATTCTGCTCTCTATCAGAAAATCCTAAAGACGAATGTCTGGTCGTTAGTCTGTAAATTGAAACTCAAGCACAAGTGGATTATGCAGCATGACGGTGATCCAAAGCATAGGAGTAAGTCCTAGTCCTAGAGGTAAGTGAAAGACTGATCTCAAGTTATCTCAAGTGTTTGGTTGATAGGTGTTGGATAACTTTTTTGCTTCAATAAAAAAAAAAAATGAAAATGAAAACTGTATTGTGTGTTTACTCAGGTTGCCTTTGTTTTATGTTGTATTTTGTATGAGGATCTAAAACTATTTAGTATAAGATATATACACAAAAATGACTTTCCCCCCCATACTTCTTACTGTTACTATTCACTGGAAACTATTATATATTAGCCAATTATATTTGGTAGTCATGACGTGTTTCAAAACCTAAAGGTTTTGAAACATTCTTTAGACTAGGTTTTCATGGATATCTCTTGCTGAATCTTAGGAGAAAGAGGATAAAGCCATCTTGCAGGTGGAGGTACAACATCTTCGACAAGATAATATCCGTCTACAGGAGGAGAGTCAAACAGCATCTGCGCAACTCAGGAAATTCACGGAATGGTTCTTTAATTCCATTGACAAAAACCCTGAGAACAGTTGAGCCTATTGTGTTAGCTAAGTATATAGGTGACCCTTTAATTGTGCAGCTCCTTCCCCAGTGTGATGTCTGTGTTCAAAAGTTAAAGAGGACCCTTTTAGCAGGGTAAATCAGCTGCTGTGGCAATTTCAATCTATGCTAACAGACTGCTGGGATTCCTAAGAGAAAACGGAAAAAGACCTTGGAAAGAGACATTGCTAACACTGCTCGATTAGTGAAAGTGAAGGTAAGTGAAATGAAGAAGAAAACGAATGTAATTCACCTGGGACCTACTTTTGCTTGGTATATCATATTCATATTGCCAGTATATCCGACCCCTTATTTGCTTTGTTGTTTTTGTTGATCTCCAGCATTGTGCGATGAAGTTGTTGGTAATGCTGCTGACACTAACAGTGTCATAATTTTTGAGTGCCATATTTTATATGCATTTTTAACAATAGTTTTCATAGTAGTTTCCAAACAGAGACATGTCCTTGCAATGATGTAGTAGCATTAGGAGAAAATGCATAATGTGCATAGTCCCTGCTAGTGCAAAATGTGGTCATTTCCTTTTAAGGTTGCAGTTTTACAGTATTTCTGCTCTATGCCTCAAAAAGGATAGTAAGTGTGTGGAAAATAATTGTTTATATGAGTGGTTTATCTCTTTTTCATTTTTGCATTGAGCAAAAAAGTGTGTGTGTGTGTGTGTGTGTGTGTGTGTGTGTGCGCGCGCGCGCGCGTGTTCGTGCGTGCGTGTGTGTGTTTCTGTCTCTGTCTGTGTGTGGTTTTTTGTTACAGTAGCAAGTGTTTTTATAGAGTTAGTTTTTATTTCTGTATGTGAGACAGTGAACCACACTCGCAATGCAAAAATGTGTATTATACCTGTACCACAGTTGAAGTGGCTTGTATTTAACAGCTATTTATGTTTATTTAACCTAATTTTGTTGATTTTATTTAAAAATATATATTTTTGGTTCTGCACTAAAGATTGAAGAAACTTTGAGAAGCCTAGGCTAAAATGTGGATGCCTCATCAGGGCTGTGTTGAATATACAATTTTTTGTTTATTTTTTCCATCATTCCAACATTTGGATGCTGCTAGATTAAACTCATATATGTTCATATGTTTTGGGGTTTGTTTGTTTGTTTTTTTGTTTGTTTGGTTTTTTTTGGTGGTGGTTATTTTATTTTTATTTATTTTAATTTTTTTTGCGTTTTTTTTTTTTTTTTTTACAAATTTGTTTCTTGTGAGTAATTTTTGTTTTTGTTTTTTCTTTTAAAGCAAATGTATTATATAACTACAGTTTTGGTAGTTTATGCAATTTATTATTTTAGTGGTAACCAATAGTAGATGGATTAATGGTGGAAGATTGAAAAACACTGGTTTGATATTGAATTTTCAAAATCACTGGTTTGATATTCAGTTTCCAAGTAGACTGGTTCTTGGTGCTTACTGTCATTGTGTACTTTGACATTTTGAGACATTTTTTCCCCATCATTTCAACAGACATCAGAATTATACTTGCAATTGAGGCAGTATATTAACTCAGCACCCTTTTAGATGGGATTTGTTATGATTTCACATTTAGCCATGGTATATGAACTGTCAGTCATCTTTTAAAAAATTGTTTCTATCATTTATACCAATTAAAATGCATTTCTGTCTATTACTGTCTATGTGTTGATCTTTCTGTATGTTTCTTATAAAGGAATTAGGTAGAGTCGGAGCACTAGCAATTACAAAATTAAATATAGCTGCAAGCAGCAATTATCGGGGTTCAAGCCGTTTAGGGCCCTTAAAGTTGTTAAAAGATATTACTTAATATTGTACCATCCAATAAGCACATAAATCAAAGAAAAACCAAGATAATTTTAAGAAATATTGACCTTCATTAAGCTTGTCTAATAGCTGCTGAACATTGCTTGACCAATGCCAGCCATGTTTTTCAAGATTCAGATTTCAATTGTCCTTGTATATGCTGATTGGACCTTGGACAAAGACGATTCTTGCAAGATTTATTTATCAAGTCTATTGGACCAATGGCCAATTTCATGTTTTGTTCTGCTATAGCACCACCAACTGGTCACACTCAGTAATGTTTTTTTTTTACATCTATCCTCAAATGGAGCCCATACATATGTACCCCAAGTTTAGTGAAAATAGCTCATTCCTTTCAAGAGTTATAGCCATTTAAGTAAAAGTGGTCATCCCCACTATAAACTAGTTGATGTGCACTTGTGAGGGTAAATCAAAACTTCAACTTTTTTTGATCATTTCTTATCTAAGTAGTCCAAATAATTGTCAGTAGGATTATTACAGTTGAGCAAAAAACCTAACACTAGTTCACAAAACTAGGTTTTTGAAATAATCTCAAATATTTAATGAACGATTTGATTGACAGCAGTGGTCCTAGAGGCAAAGTTGTTCAGAATGATGAGGTCTAATGTATGATACAAAGAATATGTGTGTGTCTGAAACAGTGAATAATATACAATCAATTACACACCCATCTTCAAGTTGTTTTTACTATTATAGTACCACCAAGTGACCAAACTCCTCCATTTTTGACAAGTGCGCTCAGACCTACATAAGTTTACCAAGTTTTGTGAAAATTTCTCATTCCCTTCAAGAGTTATAGCCATTTAAGTGGCCATGCCCACTTCAAACCTTTTGATGTGCCCTTGCAAGGGTAAATCAAAAGTTAAACTTTTTTTTGATAACTATTGATCTAAGATGTCCAAAGTATTGTGCTGCAATAGTCTTATTTCATTTGGGGAAAAAAACCTATGACTAGTTCACAAGAGTAGGTTTTTAACATTATCTGAAATATTTACAGAACGGTTTGACAGACATCAATGTTTCTTAAGGCAAATATGTTTAGAATGAGAAACCCTATCATTTGATCTATCTATCTATCTATCTATCTATCTATATATATATTGTCGCGACAGACTGACAGCCGGCACGCAAGGTATTAAAATCGCTCCTTCCCCAACTACCACGCAAGCATGGAAGGGACAGCCCCGCGTCAAAACCGACAGCGACCAGAAAACACGTGACAGTCAGGCGGAGCCACCAACACACCCCCGGCCGGTGATTGGTGCTATAAAAAAAGGGGGAGACTTTCCCTGGGTTTTCTTTTTCCCTCCCCCCCTTCCCCTCTTCCTCCATTCTTCCATTCCACTTACAGTCATTGGGGAAACGTGGATATGGCTACGACGCCTGCTGGAGGTCAGCATCCAGCAACAGACCGTCACGCAGCAGCTCGCCCAAAGCCTACAAGCCGCAACCGAGGAGCTAGTGGCCCCGAGGACAGCGCCTCCCACTGCCGCCATGCCTCTCCCGGATCCGGGCCGTGAGATCCGCCGCCTGCTTCCCCCTCTAACTCCCGAGGAAGATCTCGAGGCCTACTTCGAGACCTTTGAATGTATCGCCTGCCGCGAAGAATGGGACCATGAAGATTGGCCCTGCATCCTTGGCCCGCTGCTCTCGGGGGAGGCACGTATGGCCTATTGCACCCTCACGCCGGAGGAAGCAGCTGATTATGAAGAAATGAAAAAGGGAGTCCTGGCGTGGTGTGGGCGAACTCCCCACCAGGCCACGGCGGAATTCCATCGATGGGCTTATCAGCCGGGGGCCAGACCATGCGTACAGCTGAACACCCTCATCCGCACAACCAAGAGGTGGCTCCAGCCAGACATACACACCGCCACTGAGGTGGCGG
This sequence comes from Ictalurus furcatus, assembly GCF_023375685.1. Classification (NCBI taxonomy): domain Eukaryota; kingdom Metazoa; phylum Chordata; class Actinopteri; order Siluriformes; family Ictaluridae; genus Ictalurus; species Ictalurus furcatus. The sequence goes on along the minus strand of NC_071257.1, from coordinate 8,707,257 downwards.
AAGAGGTGGCCATGGACCGGTTCCTGAGGGCTTTACCACACATGGAGCACCAGGTTGTGGGTGTGCATGCGCCGGAAACGCCCCAGCAGCTCCTAACTGCCTTGTAGCGCGCGTTAGCCGCCCTGGAACTTGGCCAGTAAGAATGGCGTACCCGCACCCTGCCCCTAGGGGTCTCGGCCCACCAGTCCGACCGCCAGTGCTGCCCAGGCACCTGGAGCACATTCCGAAGTTCACCTGTCCGTGAGGCACCCATGGATGAACCCATGCCCACGGAGCCAGAACTAGAACCCACCAAGAAAGTCCGAAAGCTGTGGTTGGTGGGGTGCGCTCTCCATTCGCCGCACCCACCAAAAGCCCCTACCCTGATGGTGTGGGTCGAGGGGAACCCGGTCACCGCCCTGCTGGACACCGGGAGCACCGTGACCCTCGCCCGACCGACGATCCTGCCCAAAGAATTTGGCCGGAGCGGGGCCATCACCATAACCTGCATCCATGGGGATACCTGGGAAGTCCCTGAGGCCGAGGTCCAGATCCAGAGTAAAGCTGGGGTCTGGCCCCTCCAAGTTGGCGTTATTCCTGATCTCCCGGTGCCCCTGCTCCTCGGAAGAGACTGGCCAGGGTTCTCGACTGGCCCAGTGCTAGGATCCGGCAAGACACCTCAGCACACGAGGGAGAGCCGAGCCCGACAGGCCTACTTGGCACAGGACGATGGGGACGCCACTGAGAAGGTAAGCCGCACACACACACTAACCCAATGTCATCTGTATTTCACCAGGTGAACTGGCAGGGGAATTTTGGACAGGAGCAGAAGGAAACACTGCTGGGCCCAGGTGCGAGTGATAGAGGGAGTCGACCAGGACCCTAACCTGAGGCTTCCCTCCTCCTACTTCGTCGTCCGGGGCGGCCTCCTCTACCAACGGGCCTGCCGCCGAGGGGAGCAGGTGGATCTCCTCGTAGTGCCCAAGTCAAAGACCCAAACACTGATGCACTTGGCCCACACCCACCCACTCGGCGGCCACTTGGGGGCGTGACACACCCTGGAAAAACTGAGGGATTGTTTTGTTTGGCCAGGAATGGACGCGGAGGTCCGGAGCTTCTGTCAGCAATGCCCTCAGTGCCAGCATACCGCCCCACGGAGGCCCCCGCCAGTACCTCTCATCCCTCTGCCCATCATTGGCGTTCCCTTCGAGTGGGTTGGTATGGACCTCGTGGGGCCACTTCCCGCCCGGGGTCACGAGTACATACTCGTCATCCTGGACTATGCCACCCGATACTCCGAGGCGGTACCCCCTCCACAAAACCACCTCCCGCAATATTGCAAAAGAGCTGCTGCTCCTCTTCAGCCGGGTGGGGATACCCAAGGACATCCTGACTGACCAAGATACGCCCTTTGTCACTAAGCTAATGTCTGATCTGTCTCGGCTGTTGCAAGTAAAACACCTGAAGGCATCCGTCTACCACCCCCAGACCGACAGGCTCATCGAGCGGTTTAATCAGACCCTAAAGCAGATGTTACAGAGGGTGGTGATTGAAGAAGGGAGGAATTGGGACCTCCTCCTGCCCTATGTCCTCTTTGCCGTCCAGGAGTGACCCAGGCCTCCATGGGCTTTACCCCTTTCGAACTCCTCTTTGGGCGGCGGCCTTGAGGACTCCTGGACGTGGCCTGGGAGGCCTGGGAGGAGCAGCCCTCCCCATTCCACTCAGTCATCGAATACGTACAGGAAATGCAGGAGAGGATCGACCGAGTAGCCCCAATCGTCCAGGAGCACCTAAGAGCCACCCAAGAGCAGCAGAAGCGAGTGTACGACCACCCAGCACAACCCCGGGAGTTTCAACCTGGCGATCGGGTGCTCTTCCTGGTACCGAACAGTGGCTGTAAGTTCCTGGTCTGGTGGCAAGGGCCATACACTGTCCCCGAGAAAAAGGGGGCCGTGAACTATCACCTGCAACAGCCCGGTAAGCGAGCGGACACACAAACCTACCACATAAACCTGTTAAAGAAATGGATAGAGCCAGCCCCAGTGGTGTCGGCGTTCGCGAGCATAGAGACAGGCCAGGAGGAAGGTACCTTGGTCCAGCTGGGTGAAGACCTCACTCCCGGACAAAGGCAGGAATTATCAGAGCTAGTAGGGCAATTCACTGATGTATTTTCTACTTCCCCAGGAATGACCCTGCTGGTGCACCATGAAATCAAGACCCCACCGGGAGTGGTGGTGCGGCAGCGGCCCTATCGGGTCCCGGAGGCCCGCTGCCAGGCTATAGAGGAGGAAGTTGGCCGGATGCTGCAAGATAACATCATTGAACAGTGCAATAGCCCCTGGTCCAGCCGAATTGTGATCATACCAAAGCCCGACGGAAGCATACGGCTGTGCAATGACTTCTGGAAGCTGATCCAGATTTTGGAATTTGACAGCTATCCGTTTCCTCAAGGGGACGACCTAGTGGAGTGGCTGGGGAGGGCCCGCTTCATATCCACCCTGGACCTGACATTGTCTCAGGGAGTTTTTCCTTGCCATTGTCACCTCTGGTTTGCTCATTAGGGATAAATTCATAAATGTAAAATTTATATCCTGAATTTATATATTTCTGTAAAGCTGCTTTGTGACAATTGTTAAAAGTGCTATACAAATAAAATTGAAGTGTGTATGTGTGGTTTGTGTCCTCTTCATCTTACGAGGCCGCTGTATGTTAAAAGCATATTTTAAAAAGTACAGTTAGAGTTACTATGTAGGCCTACTCAAGTACTGTAATGAGAGCACATCTAGTCTGCTACCTTTTACTCCTGGTAACAATCAAGAGGACATATCTAACAGGGGACATCTAAAACACACAATTTATGAAACACTTTTTTATTTTTACCGTTTATTCTACCACTTGTCAGATCAGGCGGCATCATTATAAACTATATGAACATATTCAATCAGGACATTTTTTGGTAAGTGCCCACAACTAATGATAGGACTGGGCTTGTGCGTTACACTGCAGCTTATCCAAGTCAAAAGACATAGTTAAAAGCACGCATCTGATTTAATCTTTTACATCAAATCTAGATCACAATTTTTTATTTGATGCATATTATATTTGATGCACACTGAATTCTGCATCCCATAAATAAGGGTTAGGATTCAGATAGTGCTAGCAAATGGTTCGGATTGTTGGTTTATTTAGAGTCAGGTATCGCATCCCATGCAACATTTTCATGAGTGTAAAACCGATTTTAATTAAAAAAAAAAAAAAAAAAAGCGTTGAGCTTTCATTTCTGTTTTTTTTTTTGTTTGTTTGTTTGTTTGTTGTTTTTGGCGGGGGGCACTGGATTAGTAAAAAACTAAATATTCCAAGCATGCATTACCACTGTATATGATAATAATAATGATTATAATAACACTAATAATTATTATTGTTCTATTTGTTATAATAATAAAAATAATTATTATTATATAAATGTATATATAAATATATGCGCTGAATGGAGCAGACGCTTTCAGTTTCAGTGTTTCAGTTTCAACTAAATGGTTTTTATTTAAATAAAATTGCAAAATGACAGTGCGGGTGGTGCCGCGCGTGTGTGTGTGTATATATATATATATATATATATATATATATATATATATATATATATATATATATATATATATATACATATATATATATACATATATATATATATACATATATATATATATATATATATATATATATATATATATATATATATATATATATATGTATGTATATGTATATATAGTCCTATATAGCCTAAGTGTTATGAAAAAATTGTGATATAAGATCATTAAATTCTCAATTTATCTTTTTACAATGAAATTTAGGAGGCAAAAATGACAAGCCATAGATGCATGCTGCTGAGGAGGGAGAAAAAGAAGTCTTTGAACCCGTATGTGTATATGTAAGAGAACAGTCAGAGATGCACGTTGAGGTGCAGGGAGAGATAGAAGAAGTGGAATCTGACCTGGGACAAGAAGAAGAAAAGGAAGCACCAATTAAACAGATTGATGAAAAAGAAAGCAATACAGAATTTGAAAAACTTTTATTAGTACTATTTCTATAAATGTAAAAATAAAATACCATTAGGTTATATTAGCAGTCACTGGATTTTTTGGTGTTGCGTGTAACATCAGACCACTAGAGGCAGCCGTGCGCAAACCTCATGATATTAAAGGCATATATATATATATATATATTGATATTGATGGTGATACCACCATCATCTGCAAATGTAATACATAAATAAAAAGGTACTTGTTTTGTACGTTAAATAAATAAACTTAACTATATATATATATATATATATATATATATATATATATATATATATATATATATATATATATATATATATATATATATATATATATATATATATATATATATATATATATAGTTAAGTTTATTTATTTAATTGTTCGTCTAATTCTGATTGTTTAAACTAACGTACAAAACAAGTACCTTTTTATTTATGTATTACATTTGCAGATGATGGTGGTGGAAGAAGTGAACCTGTTTTTTTTTTTAATGAAGTTGATCAGAAGTTTAATTTTTTTTTAAAATGTATAATTACAGTAATGTAAAGCCAATTTTTATTTATAAAGGAAGGTTATTAAAAAAATTATATTTACTGTTTTGAATGTGCCAAAATTCATGGCTTGTTATTTTATGTAGTAAACAATGGATCAACAAAAACATGGATTGTGTGTTGATTATTTATTTATTTATTTATATAGACTGATTTATTTTTGATTAATGATGCATGCATGTATGAATATAAATAATAAATGATGAAAGTTGATAAGAGAATGTTATGGGAACTTCAAGGGGAACTAAAAACAACATTCTGTTTCTTTAAAGAAAACTTTCCTGGTTAACCAAAAACAAACAGATGTTTAATAATCTAGGATTTTTCATTCAGGCTAAGAAATCTTAGAGTGTGCGTAATAGTCTAGAAAAGTTCCTTAAATGTATTCTCTTGCTAGTGTGGTCTTTAAACTTGTGAACTCTCTCTCTCTCTCTCTCTCTCTCTCTCTCTCTCTCTCTCTCTCTCTCTCTCTCTCTCTGTGTGTGTGTGTGTGTGTGTGTGTGTGCGCGCGCGTGGACTGAAAGAGGTGGTACATGATCCTGGTAAGCAATCTGACATTGTAGTAAATATTTTTGGTGCATCAAAAAGCGTGCTCGTTAATATACCAGCAGATAATATACCACCAGCATAATTAAATACAAAATGAGAGGGAAAACTGCAAAAAGACCCATTTAAAAAAAATTTAAAAAATTAAAAAACACCCCTTTCCACTAGGCTGGCTACGGGCCTGATTCATATAAGCATAGCTTTTGAAATATTACAGAGAAATATGTTACTGTTGAACTTTTTAAAAATCGATTTTCATATGTATTTTAGTATATGGCAGGTAATCATCATCTGATTATATTTTTATTGCAATGAGGTAAGAAAGCAGCATTGCGTTTCTGATTCAAGAGTTGTCTGATACAGTAATACAGTGTTATCGCTAGGTGGCGATAGTGAGGCCAAAAAAGCGAGGAATTAATGTAAATTAGACCACAGGCAGTGCTGACGGATATTTTACGTATTTGCAGTGGGCGTAATTTGTAATAGCAACGTCCCTTGTAATGGGCGTGGTTTGTAATCCTGCAGGACGCAGACGGATACACTTGTATTAGGGGTAAACGCGGCCTAGACGCGTATTTAAAAGATGGCGGACACGGAACATACATCGGTCGAAGTTATAGCCGATTGCGATAGAACAAGCGAGCCGGTCTCTAAGAAAGCACGTAGTAGTGTTCTTCAGAACTGTGGCCCAGACATTATTCACGGAGAGCAAACAAGTACAGACGAATCGGGCGGGAGTTGTGCGGTGGAGATTTCAGCACGAGCCGAATATGCAGAGCCGGAGATGGGGGTGGCTCAGGCCCCGGAGGGTGCACAAGAAAACAGCAATGAGCCTGTGACCTCGGAGCTCACGGAAGATTGTTCTAATGCAGATAAGACTCTAATGTCTGGACCTGAAAGTGAGGTGCTAGGTACATAGCTATAAACCTGTATTGTTGTTTTTGGTGGATTCAACATTCTGACGTCTTTCACTTTACCAGTATGCTAACGTTAGCATGAGAAGGAAGCAATGGAGAGATCCAGGTAGTCTAGTTATGGAACAGTGGGTTTGCTAGCAAGTAAAGAATCTAACATTTATCAACAGTATATGAGACGTAGTCGACAAACTTTGAGACTCTTTCATTTGTCATGACACATAATAGTGAAATATTTAAGAACTTCTAATTGTTCCCTTTGGATTGGAATACATCAAAGACATCAAAACATAGGCAGCTTCCCACAAGTTACATTATATTACAGGAGAACGCAACACATTTCCCAAGATAAATAGTTTTCGTATGTACTTTTTCTTACCGTTTTTATCTAGGCAGACTACAAACAGTTATAAGTTGTGAATTTAAAAAAATATATTTATATAAAGGACACAATGATAGCCAAGGGCGTAACCATGGTATGGACGTTGGGGGGGGGGCCCCCCCAAACATCCAAAGTTTGATACTGAAAATTTGCATATTTAGAACATAGTTTTAGGATTACAGTTACCGTTTGAATTCACGTGATTTCTGAGTGATAGAAGCTCCCACAGCATGGGGAAATTGTGGCAGGCTGTGGATGTCCAGTGGGCAGATGTATTCTTTGCTCCATAACCTACCATGAAACCTACCACACCAAGTAGAAGCGAGCTAAGAGGTGTGCAGGCAAACCACACACGCTAACATTTATACACTCAAACTCAAAAAGGATGGCTACCTATGAAACTAAATTCAACACTATATATGTTGTAAATACAATTTCCCCACAGATGCTTCCAAGCAGTGCTGTGCTGCCTGCATTGTGACCAGGTACCATTATTTTCCCAGAAGAGCAATGACTGACTTAGATGATCATTTTAATTTGATAAACTGAATATTCTGTTTGTGTAACTGGTGTCATTTATTATGTTAATGTCATCATGCTGTTTAGCTTGCTATGTAATAAGTGTACAAAGTGTACAACAATACAGTATATAGTGGTAACCTGAAATGTTAGTTATGTAAAGGGTACTGGAGTTTTCTCTTCTTAATTCTAAAGACAAACTGCCATAACTAGTTCTGAATGGATAACTACAGTATGGCCACAACTCAGAGTTCCATATCTCTCGTTGCCACATCTCCGCATTATGCTGAGCCTTATATATGTAAAATCACTTAGTTGTCCTTAGCCCAAATGTAGTGTAAAGGAACGAAATGCTGTGCAACTTTCCTCACTTTCATTCGCATTCAGTCTGTCAAATGTGAGGGTTCACAACGAACTCGGCGGGAGGATATGCAAGTGAATGTAACGTTAATGGTCAAAAACTGGAGCTGACGTTAGCCTAGCCTACTTCATGGGTGAGCAAATATCAAAAGTTAATAGACATTCTTAAGAACAAACCAAGCCATGGTATGATGCCTTCTATACTAAGCTAAGGTTACCTACTATTTAGGTATCTAGTTACTTACTGTCTGGAAAAAAAAGCTTGTATGTTCTGCTGCACTTTTCTACGCTTGGCTGCTGTCTTCATTTCTTACAGACTGAGCTGCTAAAATACATCAACGAACTTGCGTTGAGTATGGGCGCAACCAAGTGTACAATTGGAGGGGGGGCACATACCTATTTTCCTTAACAAACGGAAATATATTAAAAAGGAATAGACATAAATATATAGACTAGATGAAGGAAAGACAGATCCATTGGCAGGGTTCATTAAAGGGGGACATATAGAAAATATTTTGTACTGTATGTTGGGGGGACAGATTGGTATTTCCTCAACATTGGGGGGGGACACGACCCCCCAAAGAATGCGTGGTTACGCCCACGAAGGCAGCGCTCCAATTATTGACATTTTAATTTAAATTGTTGCGTCACGTTTTTTCTTTTTTCTTTAAACAGGGTTAATGGACGATGGTGTTCACCGCAGCGGATTTTATTCACCTGAATTAGGTGATGATGAAGACTGCTCCTCTCATGCCAGTTCTAGTGACTGGACGCCCCAGCCACGTATTGGTATGTCTAGGCAGTGACTTTTATACCCAACATTAATCAGATTATCATGCGTTTTTAATTCACTGCACTGAAAGGCTTCTGGAAACTTATGTAATGGTGCATTGTGTTATACCAAATAGTAGTGTAAAATACTTTATATATCTACCAATTTAACAGGTCTTAATCTTTGTTTTGTTAGGTTCTTACCGCTTTATTCAGCAACAAATAATGAGGGAGACTGATCCACGGACTATTCTAAACGACCTGCTTCCAGAAGCTGCCATACCACCTGATCTTGATGACATGACACTATGGCAGATTGTTATAAACATCTCGGAGCCTCCAAAGAGGAAGAAACGCAAAGATATTAATACCATAGAGGATGTCATCAGACTGCTTAACGATTGCAAAAAGATTCTTGTCCTGACTGGTGCTGGGGTATGTTTGCAGTTGGTTTTATTAAGACTTTTTCCATGTTACATCCTAGCTGCATGGACCGACTAACAGAAAGGGATTAATAATCGCATATGGCCATTTATTTCGCAGTTGCTAAAATTACTGGGTTTAGTTTAGACCCTCATATGACCATTTTTTTCTTGAGAACCTTAATTTCCAGACATTAGTTTTGTCTTCTAATCCTATTATTGGTCATTGTCATATACCAGAGGAAATAATTGTCAGAGTAGGAAATAAATGATTTTGGCTTTTGGAAATGCATATATGCATCATCCTGTAAGAGGCAAGGCTCTCTGGGATCATCTTTGATTCTGTAATTGAAAGAATTCTTCATACTGCATACTTCATTTCATTGGTTTAGAACATCACATATGCAAATGCATATACCTATATATTTACCATGTACACTCACTGTCCACTTTATTAGGAACACCTGCACATTCATGCAGTAATCTAATCAGCCAATCATGTGGCAGCAGCACAAAGCATAAAATCATGCAGATACCAGTCAAGAGCTTCAGTATCTCACATCAAACATCAGAATGAAAAAAAAAGTGATGTCTGTGACTTTGATTGTGGCATGGTATTAGATGGACTGGTTATATTTCAGAAACTGCTGATCTTCTGGGATTATCACACACACAACAATCGCTACAGTTTACACAAAATGGTGTGAAAAAAAGAAAACTTCGAGTGAACAAGAGTTATGTGGGTGGAAACGCCTTGTTGATAAGAGAGGTCAGAGGACAATTTCCAGATTGGTTCGATCTGGCAGGAAGGATAAAGTAACTCATAAGCACCATTTACAGTTGTGTTGAGCAGGAGCAAAATGCAAAAACATCTAACCTTGTGGTGTATGGGATACAACAGTAGAAGACCTCATCAGGTTCTGCTCCGGTCAGTCAATAACAAGGAAAAAATTTTTTTCTTCTAATCAAGTTTGGGTGAGCTTGTGCCCATGATAGCCGCAGATTCTTGTTCCTGACTGACAGGAGTGGAACACGATGTGGTACCGTTGTAGCTCATACACATCAAGATTTGATGTGTTGTGTTTTCTGAGATGCATTTATGCTCATCAAGGTGATAGACTGCTTATTTGACTTACTATAGACTTCTGTCAGCTCAAACCAGTCTGGTCATTCTCCTTTGTTCTGTCATCAACAAGGTGTCTCATGCTGCAGACCCTCCATACGCCATTGTATGTATAATATAGAGACTGCTGTGTGTGAAAGTCCCAGAAGATCAGCAGTTTACTAAATAATCAAAACAGCCCATCTGGCACCAACGATCATGCCATGGTTAAAGTCAAAGAGATCACACTTCTTCCCCATTCTGATGTTTGATGTGAACATTAACTGAAGCTCGACCTGTATCTGCATCTTCATGAATGTGCAGGTGTTCCTATTCAAGTGGCCATATATGCTAATGAAAGTGTTGTGTGTGTGTGTGTGTGTGTGTGTGTATTTTTATATAATATTATTTATTTATTGTTATATATAATAGAAATATTACGTTATGCCATTTTGAATACGGTTAAACAGTGTTTTCCACAGGATTTTGTGAGTGGGTCCAGGGGCATGCTTATGGTGTGAAATCCAAGCCAAAAATCCGAAGCACATTATTGACACACAGGCACTCAACGAACACTCGTGAGTTATTTATTTTTTTAATTTGTTGATAAATTTCAATTGATATCCTTGCAACCTACTACATTATGTAATATAATATGTAAATACAAGGTATCTATACCAGTTGTTAATAGACAGGAAGTGTTCTACCAGTTTAACAGCTAACCTTTGCATTCTTGGGATGTTAATAGGTAGCGGTCCATACAGCTGATATCATCATATTGATAATCATTCATGTAGTAAGACTCAGAAACATCATCAGATTTTCACACAAGTCTTTAAACTAAATAAAGAGAACTCAGTTAAACAAATGAGAAATATTATACTTGGTTATTTATTTATTGAAGAAAACGATCCAATATTACATATCTGTGATATGCAAAGTGAGAGAGGCCTGTAGTTGCCTAGAATTACCCTGGGGTCCTTTATGACCACATGGACTGTTACATGTCTTGCTCTTGGAGTGATTTTAGTTGGTCTACCACTCCTGGGGAGGGTAATAACGGTCTAATTTTTTCCATTTGTACACAGTCGGTCAGTCAAGTCCAGACTCTTTAACGATGGTTTTGTAACCTTTTCCAGCCTGATGAGCATCAACAACTCTTTTTCTGAGGTCCTCAGAAATCTCCTTTGTTCATGCTATGGTGCACTTCCACAAACGTGTTGTGAAGATCAGACTTGGATAGATCCCAGTTCTTTAAATAAAAAATGGTGAACACCTAATTTTGATCCCGTTGATTGAAAATGCCTGACTCTAATTTCACCTTCATATTAACTAATCCTAGAGGTTCACATACTCGCAGGTATTATTGGATCATTTTCATTAATAAATAAATGACCATGTATATTATTTCATTTTTCATTTGTGTCTTTATCTACTTTTAGGACTGTGAAAATCTGATGTTTTGGGTCATATTCATACAGATATATAGAAAATTGTAAAGGTTTCACAAACTTTTAAGCACCACTGTAATCTATTATTATTTCAGGCTTTTTAACAGAGGGTTGTGACATTACTGTTGTGACATTACTGACTCCAACGTTACTTCAAGGGGATAAAATAGACATTTTAGTGAAAGATTTAGTTATAGATCGTATTGCTATCTTTATTTACAAGATTTGTTGATTGTGTTTCATTATTATCCCCTCTGTCCCATGTACAAGGTGTCCTACACCTCACCCACAACTGTAATTTTAAACAGATAAGCTGTGCTTAAACTATAATTAATTGCTGTAATATACTGCACATGGAGAAATTTTGCCTTCTTCACAAGCTTCCATCATGGTTGTTTTTATGTCATTGTTGGCTTAGTGTTTGATGGATGGATCATTATCTATTAACATCCCGAAAATGCAAAGGCTAGCCAGTAAACTGCTAGAACACTTCTGTCTATTATTAACTAGTAAAGATATCCTGTATTTGCATATATTATTTTGCATAATGTAGTATGTTGCAAGGTTATCAATAGAAAACCATCAACAGATTTTTTTTAAAAAAATGAATGACTCACATGAAGAGTGCCCGTGGATGAAGCCATGTCTCTCATGGAGAACCGGTAACTTTGCTAATTGTTCGTCACAGTGGCAGGCAGCCAATCAGGACTGATTTCTGGAAAAAATGAGTTGGACTGATCAGGACTGATTTCTGGAAAAAATGATATTTGAGGTTTCAGTAATGCCGGGTGGCCACACCCACTGTTGACAAAAAGAAAAAGTATTCACAGGAACAGAAGAAATAATTGAGAAAAGAAGCAGCGGTCTGACTGTCCAGGGTTCAGAGATGAAGTGAGGGATGCTTTGCCGAAGCAACGGCACAAAACAGATATCTATGTTATTATGAGAAGTGTAAAAAATGTTTGTTTCATTATGAAATTGTGGCAGGACAAAGTACACTGTGGTAGGCCACCACAGTGTAAGTAGTTAATGGGAAACGCTAGTTAAAGATAATTTGGATTAAAAAAAAAATAACATTATGGTCTCCGTTTCTGAAATTTCTAGTACACATACATGTGTGGTTTTTTTTGTGTGTGTGTGAGTACAGGTGTACTGTTTTTACCATGGAAGGAGATCTTTCTTATTCACTGATGTTTGTTTTCAGGTTTCTGTTTCCTGTGGAATACCTGATTTTAGGTCTAGAGATGGGATTTATGCTCGACTTGCTGTAGATTTTCCAGACCTTCCAGATCCTCAAGCAATGTTTGATATAGAGTACTTCCAAAGAGATCCAAGGCCATTTTTTAAATTTGCAAAGGTCTGTATGCTGTCCATTTTCTTATTTTCCCCTCTATTAGATTTTAAACCAATGCAGGTTTTTCCCCTTTATTGTAGGAAATATACCCTGGACAGTTTCGGCCATCACTTTGTCACAGATTTATTGCTATGCTGGATAAGAAAGAGAAAATTCTCAGGAACTACACTCAGAACATTGACACTTTGGAGCAGGTTGCGGGAGTCCAAAGGGTCATGCAATGTCATGGTATGTTGATTTCAATATTAACTTTTTAAAGGTTACTTTAAAGCAGTGGTCACCAATGCATTGATTGCAAGATACAGGTTGGTCCTGCAAGCCTTATTTGTTGATTGTCTGTTTTATAAGCTAATAGACTTACTAAAGTAATAGTTTGTGCCCATTTGACACTGTTGTGAACAGTGAATTGACTGATTTGGTTTTTAATAGAAGGCATGCTTATGAAGAGTGTTATGGTTGGTTAATATTAAAACACACAAGATTGTTTGATTTGGTCTCGCTGAACAAATCCACCAGCAAGCATGCTTCAAGGCCGTAAGCCATAAGGAATCATGGCAGAGCCATATAAAAACTTGAAACATACCATTTATTTTTACACAAGGAAAATACATTGCTTTTCACCACTGTGAAGACAGTATGCTTAATATGCCAATGTGCTGTTACCTTGGCCAAAAATGGCTATTTTGAGCACCAACACTGTATGTGCAGATTTTTCAGAATGCAACCTTCCAGAAGTGAACTATGGCTTCAGAAACTGCAGGAGCTGAAGGATGTGTTAAACCTCGGTGATCTCTGTCCACTTAGCCTGCTGGGAAAGCCATGGGGGCTGGCTGCTGAAGCATCATTTCATGTCAGCCACTTGATCACCAAACATAAGAAACCATTTCAGATGGTGGCTTTGTCAAAGAAGCAATGAGCATGAATGCCAAAACATTATTCAGTTATTTTAAAAATGAAGAGGATTAAAAAAATTGTAATTATATAGTGGTGCTTGAAAGTTTGTGAACCCTTTAGAATTTACTATATATCTGCATAAATATGACCTAAAACTCCTAAACTCTTAAAGTTAGATAAAGAGCACCAAATTAAGCAAATGAGGCAAAAATATTATACCTTGTCATTTATTTATTGAGGAAAATGATCCAATATTACATATCTGTGAGTGGCAAAAGTATGTGAAACTCTAAGATTAGCTGTTAATTTGAAGGTGAAATTAGAGTTAGGTGTTTTCAATCAATGGGATGACAGTCAGGTGTGCGTAAGCACCCTGTTTTATTTAAAGAACAGGGATCTATCAAAGTTTGTTTTTCACAGATCATGTTTGTTTAAGTGTATCATGGCACAAACAAAGGAGATTTCAGAGGACCTCAGGCTGGAAAAGGTTACAAAACCACCTCTAAAGAGTTTGGACTCCACCAATCCACAGTCATATTGATTGTGTACAAATGGAGGAAACTCAAGATGATTTTTACCCTCCTCAGCAGTGGTCAGGCAACAAAGATCCTTCCAAGAGCAAGGTGTATAATAGTCTGCGAGGTCACAGAGGAACACAGGGTAAGTTCTAAGCAACTAAACGTCTCTCTAACATTAGCTTATACTAATGTTCATGAGTCCACCATCAGGAGAGCACTGAACAACAATGGTGTGCAAAGTGCTTCTCAAAGAAGAACATTGCTGCCAGTCTGCAGTTTGCTAAAGATCACTTGGACAAGCCAGAAGGCTAATGGAAAAATATTTTATGGACTGATGAGACCAAAATAGAATTTTTGGTTTAAATGAGAAGCATTATGTTTGAAGATTGGAAAACACTGAATTCAAGCATAAGAACCGTGTTCCATCTGTGAAAAACATGTTGGTGGTAATGTCATGGTTTGGGCCTGTTTTGCTGCATCTGGGCCAGGATGGTTTACCATCATTGATGGAACAATGAATTCTGAATTATACCACTGAATTCTAGAGGAAAACTGAATTGAATCTCAAGAGAAAGTGGGTCATACAGCAAGACAATGACCCAAAGTACAGAAGTCATTCTGCAAATGAAGAAGAATAAAGTTAATGTTTTGGAATGGCCAAGTTAATGCCCTGACCTTTATCTAATAGAAATGTTGTGGAATGACCTGAAGCAAGCAGTTCATGTGATGAAACCCACCAACATCCCAGAGTTGAAGCTGTTCTGTACTGAGGAATGGGCTAAAATAACGGAGCACATTATGTGTGACGACCTTGTCTTTGCTGCACAAGGTGGTCACACCAGAAACTAAAAAAGGTTCACATACTTTTGCCACTCATAGATATGTAATATTGGATCATTTTCCTCAATAAGTAAATGACCAAATATAATAATTTTTCTCAGTTGTTTAATTAGGATTTCTTTATCTACCTTTAGGACTTTCATGTGAAAATCTGATTGTTTTAGGTCATATTTATGCTGAAATAGAAAATTCTAAAGGGTTTACAAATTTTCAAGCACCACTGTAAATATGCCTCTAGGTCCATCTACTATGGTAAGGCGAATTTGATTATTTTCCGAAGATATGTTTGAGCAGGTTTTTAAAGACCTAGGCATCTGTGAATACTTCATGGGTGCAATCGGATGAATCAATGGACATGAGGCACTGCACATCTGATTGTATTTGTTCATATGGCATTTAAGGGTTTCTTTACCAAGGAAGACTTTTCTTATGCTCCGTTAAAAGAGTGGCTGAGGGATGAGGCTATATTTAGCAAGTCAAGAGTTTTGCTAATGAAAACAGATGTTGCCCTTCAGAACCTGGTTGCTGTCACAAGAGATGTGGCACCGGCAATACAAGGTGCATTGTCAAACATCTTTGCCCTGTACTGCAATGATCAAGATTTCCCAAAATATATGAATTACCATTTTGTCATTCACCAGCAAGTGCTAGCTGCCATAGTATTATACCATAGTATAGATTTTTTTCTTGTTATGACTCTTGTCAAAATTGGTAATTCAATCAGGGCCAAATTACTTCAACAACACTTGTTTAAGTCTTTGCTCTATGAACTTGATTCTGCTTACATGACCTGATTCTGCATGCTAACGTGCACTGGTTAAAGCTGAGGAGCAGTACTGCAGCATTTTGTGGAGCTGCTACCTGAAATCATATAATTTTTGGACTTCAGGAACAAGAAACGTTATGAATTTACGGATGATAGCTGGCTGTTAGATTTTGGATTTCTAATGGACTTCAAAGCTCAATTAACTTAACTAAAAGTTGAAGGGCAAAAAAACACAGATTTCCCCTACATGGACAATGCAGTCAATGCATTTAAAGCAACACTGGATGTATGGATATCCCAACTAGGGATCAGGCTACCTCAACGTTAAGTTATTGGCTAGTCTCACTTCAGTTTTGCATTCCAGACCTTCAGACCATTCAGGCAAAACTGACTAAATGCTAATGCAAGTGACTAGCAGTTACAGCTCACTTAACCAGATTCCAGTATTTTTTCTGCTATTATGACTTAACATGTACATTGCATGCGTTATGTGTATTTGGCCAAGCCCCCTTATTTTCCTTCCTCCTCGTCTCTGCAGCCTACACCCTTCCAAAGTGCTAGCATATGAGACAGAAAAGTCATACAAAAGAGAGTTCCCATTTAATCAAGCCTTGAATCATGCTTTCAAATAAATGTTCAAATTCCAATTGAAGCACCTGCAATTTATTTAAAAAGTCAATAATAAAAGGTATACTTTCAAATATCACACTTTGCTGAAAGACTGAATGCTTAGGGCTTTGTTTTGAGCCCTATGCTGGATAGGAAAGAAACATTCTTGACTCAGCTCCCTTTTAGAATAGTTAAGGATAATTTAGAGGAATTACAGCTTGGCCCATCACAGCAGTGTGTAAGTGTTCTATTTTATACAGTATCAAGATTTCTGAATGACCCCATAAATCAGTCTTCCCCTATTTCGGGCGTAGTAAGATGGCTAACTGAAAGTAGTGTGCCAGACTTCTGGCTATCTATCTAATACGTGTAAGTAGTTTTTATGCTTAAGTTGTTGAATTATGCACCAACTGTTATGTATTTTAACATTGCATGCAGTAACCCATGATACAGTTGCTGTTGTGCAAGATCATTTTGAATCCAAATCTAGCCATTTTTGTGCCATATCAAAATATTTTCATTGTCCTACATGAAAGACACATTTTTAAAAAAAATTATCTGCACACTGTGTTCAAATATGATTTTACCACAAATATTGGAATTTTCAGTAAAATTGTCAGGTCATTGGTATACTAGTGAAAACTACAGTGGAATATAAGAGCTTGCATCACGTTTCTTTCATCACTGTAATAAATTACATTCCAATACTACCAGTGTTATCAAAGCTTTAACAGCCACACAACTAGTCTAAGCTTTGCACTAACATTGAATTTCTTTGAGACCTTTAAAAGAAAGTGCTACCATTTACAATTAATTAATTGCTAATTTAGTTGCTAATTTGACAAATTTTTTATGATAATGTAATTTTTTTCCAGGTTCCTTTGCAACTGCATCCTGCCTTGTGTGTAAACACAAAGTTGATTGTGATGCCATAAGGGAAGATATATTCAGACAGGTATAAATATCTTTATTATAAATTACAAAAAGCCACATTTATTATAAATAAGAAAAATGCCAATGCTAAGTGTATTATTAAACAATTACTAACTTTTAGTCAAGTTGCCTTCAGTTGCAGTTGTGTCAGAGTGGTCTTAATTAGTGATTCGCCTCCACCATTTCTGATGGTGGGTTACTTTGTCTTCTCTTCATTTAACTGGCTCTTATTTTGCCAGGTATGTTAAGATAAACTACAAACATTAATCTTGCTAGCTAACATTAAATATGCCCATAAAACTGTAGTGTGTCAGTCCATTCATTAGAGACAATGACTTCTCTTGGCCAGTACACTTGGAGGTTGGGTAAAATGGTCCTTGATCTAGCCAAATTTACATTGAACAGAGCCACAACTAAAGTAAGTGCTTTTTCAGTTGTTACATAGATAACAAACCAGCTTATCCACATTCCTCTACATACCAAAGCAATATCTTAAAGGTAGCTGAAGCAAAATGGTATACTGTCTTAAAGTTAAGAAACTTGTAACACTGCAGCAGCTATTACAACAGGAGACATGCAAAATGTTCAGTCCAATGACTATATGTTTATGGACAACATGGCATCATTGACATTTTAAAACCTAAATTTGGTCGAATTGACAGTCACCATCTTATGAGTATGATGCTAGAGCATGTGCAGTATACGTTGCCAGTCTGACAGCGAGTCCACCTCTTGCCCACCCATATTGGTCCTTCATGTTAGGAGCGCATGCGCCGAGGGATATTATCTGAAATTAAGATGACGCATTGAACACTAGCTCAAAGTGGTATGTCCACCCTTATTAATTGATGTGTAATTGTAGTTTAATTGTATATTTTTTGCTCAAGTACATTGATTTTACTGTTGCCAGGAAAAGATTTTAGAACTTTGTGTCACGACTGACTGAGCTACCATTTGCTTGCTAGCTGACATGCTAATGTAATGTACCAACTGTAAATACAGTTGGGTCCATAAGTTTTTGGACAGTCATGCAATTATCGTATCTTTGCCTCTGTACACCACTACAATGGATTTGAAATGAAGCAGTCAATATGTGATTGAAATGTACATTTTCAGCTTTAATTCAAGTGGTTTAACAAAAATACTGCATTAACCGTTTAGGAATCACAGCCATTTTTTCATAGTCCCATACATAAAACAGCTGCTGTAATGCTAAAGACTGTCCTGAGTTCCTCCCAGATCACATTTATCCCAGATCATTCACATTTATGTTCATACTGATCATCCTTTTATCATCCTGCATTAGGCAAGATTATTCAATGAACCTACAGTGACCAAAAAGTTCAGTGAGTGTTACCACTGCTGTGGCTCAGGTGGTAGAGTGGGTTGTCCACTAATCATAGGGTTGGAGGTTCAATTCCCAGCCCACATGACTCCACATGCCGAAGTGTCCTTGGGCAAGACACTGAACCCCAAGTTGTTCCCGATATCAAGTTAGCACCTTGCATGGCAGCTCTGCTACCATTGGTGTCTGTGAATGAGACACCGTGTAAAGTGCTTTGAATAAAAGCGCTATACAAGTGCACCATTTACCATTATATTACTTTTGAGGTGAAGTTGCAACTTGTAATTCTCCATCTGCAATCAGTAAAAGCCACCCAAAATGCTCCCTCAACTTTTAATTTCAACTCGTCTGCTTTGGGGTAGTCTTCTCAACCACCAGTTCCTTTCCCATTTACGGAGTGACATCAAATCAACATGGCCATGCACCCTGTGAAAAGTGTAAAGTTCCCCTTCTCTACTTTTAAATTAACTTGTAGTAGTAGTGGCTTTAGGTCATTAAAAAAAACAAGCACAGTATTTGGTTAAATTTACACTGGTGCTTGAAAGTTTGTGAATCCTTTAGAATTTTCTATATACATTGCTGTGAAAAAGTATTTGCCTCATCCTGATTTCTTCTGGTTTTGTGTATATCTCATACTAAATAGTTTTAGATCTTCAGATGAAATAAAACAAAGGTGACCTGACTAAACACACAATACAGTTTTTATTTTATGTTTTTATTGAAGGAGAAAGTTATCGAACACGTATCACCAATGTGGGAAAAACTAATTGCCTCTTTAAACTTAAAATCAGGTTGTGCCACCTTTAGCGGCAATAACTGCAACCAAACGTTTCTGATAACTGGAGATCAGTCTTTCACTTTCTTCTAGGACTAGGACTTACTCCTATGCTTTGAGTCACTGTCTTGCTGCATAATCCAGTTGCGCTCGAGTTTCAACTTAAGGACTGAAGACCGGACATTTTCCTTCAGGATTTTCTGCCAGAGAGCAGAATGCATATTTCCCTCAATTATTCCAAGTTGCCCAAGCCCTGAAGCAGCAAAGCATCCCCACACCATCACACTTCCACCACCATGCTTGACAGTAGGTGTGATGTTCCTTTTGTGGAATTCTGTTTGGGTCATGCCAGATGTAACAGGACCCCTGTCTTCCAAACAGTCTTCCATTTTCGAGTCATCAATCCACAGAGCATTCTCCCAAAAGGTTTGAGGATCATCAATGTGTGTTTTGGCAAAATTTAGATGAGCCTTAATGTTCTTCTGGGTTAGAAGTGGTTTTCATCTACCCACACTTCCATGGACGCCACTTTTGCCCAATATCTTTCTGATCATGGAGTCATGAATAGAGACCTTTATTGATGCAAGAGAGGCCTGTAGGTCCTTTGGTGAGGTCATTGACTCTTTTGGAACTTGCTGGATGAGTCATTGCTATGCTCTTTGGGGAATTTTGGAAGATTGGTTCACTACTGTGCTGAGTTTTTCCATTCAGAGATAATGGCTCTCACTGTGCTTCTTTGGAGTCCCAGAGCCTTTGAAATAGCTTTTTTTAATTCACATTTTTTCTTCATCATTTCTGGAATTTCTTTAAATTTTGGCAGTGTGCTACTGGGTAAGAACTTTTAACCAACTTCATGCCGTTGAAAAACTTATATTTAAGTGTTAATTTGATTCCCTAATACCCTATCCGCCTCAAATCAGTTGAGTATTAACTTTCTTAACCTTTTCAGGTCTAAAATTGACAATGTCTGCAAATACATCTAGCTCTCTGGTGCCATCTGCTTTATTTGTCTTTTCATCTAGCTTTTCAGGTGCTTCTTTTTCAAAAGTTTCTTTTCTGCTGTAGATCCCAAGTCATATGCAGGAGGTATCATGGATGAAAGCCACCTCTTGCTTTCTTGATGCTCTGCCGTCAAGTTTATTTAAATCTTGTTTTGACTCCTGGTGTCCGGCTGTCCTCAGCAAAATAAATGACTCCTTGTCAACTGGTGCTGTGCCAACAGCATTAAAAACTGCTGTTGTTAATTCCAGTCCTAAATAAAACAAAACACTGATATTAATAATTTGAATAATTGTCTTCCTATTTCTAAACTCCAGTTAGAGTGTATTGTCGTTTCACAACTGCACAATCATCTTTCTGTTAAGGATTTTTTTTGAGCCTCTCCTATCTGGCTTTCGAAAACTTCATGAAGTAAAAGTTATGAAGTAAAAGTTTGTACAAGTCACTAACGACATTTTATTAGCTTCTGATTCTGGCTCCTTTCAGTTCTTATTCTTCTTGACCTAAACTCAGCCTTCAACACCGTTGATCACACATTATTACTCAACTGACATGAAACGGTCTTTGGTGTCTTGGAGACTCCCCTTGATATGATCTAAACCAACTTTATTGATCGCAGTCAGTTTATATTTATGGATGGTCACAGGTCTGAGATTGGGCCTGTTCACACTGGTGTCCCCCAGGGCTCAGTTCTTGGCTCTTTCACTTTTTAGTATTTATATTTTTTTTACTCAGATTTGCATTCTTTCAAAACCAGGTCAACATGTGGATGTTTCCTTCCTTTCAGATTGCATTTCTGAGATAAATATGAATGACAAATTATTTTCCTTGCATAAACAGTTCCAAGACTGAAGTCATTCTTCTTGGTTCTCCTCATCAACTGTTTAATGCTGGTTCTCTAACGTTGTCCGTCGATGGCGTGGTTCTGGAGTTTCAAAGTAAATTGTAGAATCGTGGCATTATTTTTGATGCCAGTGTGACAGTTGATCCTCATGTGCAGAACACTGTCAACTTATTTTTTTGTAATGCACTTCCCATCGGAGTTACTAAATCCACACTCAATAAACCGCAAAGTCTGCAAAATACAGCAGCTAGGATACTGACCGGTACTAGGGTATGTGATCACATAACCCCTATAATCCCTATCAGGTACCAAGTTGGTTTTAAATCCTTATGCTGATGTATAAAGAGTTCCATGGTCTTGGTTCCACAGTATTGGGCCAAGCTCTTAACTTGGTACTTAACAAATCGTACTTTGCACTTATCTCAGTCTGGCGTTTAAGCTGTTCCTCATACATGTCTTTTCGCTCCATGGGTAACAGGGCCTTTTCATCCTATGCCCCATAACTGTGGAATTCTCTCACAGTTGACATTATTGAAGCATAGTTGCTAGATACTTTTAAATCTCATCTTAGAACATTTTTACTTTAGGATAGCCTTTGCTTTATTTCTAACTTTTTCTTGTTATATATAGACATTCTTATTTTTATTTATTTATTTTTGGTCTTCATTTTTTAACTTATTGTTTTGTGTTGTACTTGTATTTGATTTATTAAATTTTTTGTGTTTTGCCTTATGTTGTGTTTTTGTTGTAAAGTGCTTTGAGAGAGCAACTTTTATATTCTCTATACAAAATAAAGTTATTAATATTATTATAAAGAGGTTTAAAAAAAAATAAAAAACTGTTAGGTTATTGGGCAGACGATTCCTGCTTTGGTAATGGGGGCAGGCTTGCCATGAAGGAAAAACGTGTTTGTGTAACCTGTTGTGATCTTTTAACTTTGGTATCTACTTGATTTGTTTTGTAAAAATGGACATTCAAGCAGCTTAACTCATAATACAGATTGCTTTTGCACACCTGTCCAGGAGCAGAGACACTAATTCTGTGTCCAACTCCATTCCCTTCACCAGCAGTGGGGTATTCGGGGCCATACGCACGTATACACCATATGCTTACTTTTGTCCCAGGGCTATTTGCATATAAGGACTTCTAAGGATCAGTATTAGCATATGGTATACACACTTGTTTTGCTTCTTCAGAGGTCCCTAATCTACTCGTTAGCGTCCCCTTTAACTGTATCATGTGCATGCGCACGTGTGTGTATTTGTGAAACTCGTGATTTTGTTGTAATTTGTGCGTTTTTATTTGAATTCCACCTTTCCCCGCTCCTGACAACTGTAGTCAACCGCCAAAGCAATCGGGTAAAATCAATAAAAGTATTTGAAGTGGGCTTGAAGTGTACTCAGAGTTCAGGGGTAGCCATAGAATGATTGTACTCTCTTCTGTCCCTGTTCGAGAGAGATTCACTCTATCTTTTGCGCTGCTTTAAGCATGATCTATTTATGATATTGCAGTGCATTGCGATTTATTTATATATCCATTGCAACTTTTAGTATTGTCTTTAAAAAATCATTACATGATGGGCGATGAAATGAAACGATTGGGGGGGGAGTACTTCCATCTTATAGTCCTCATGGAATCCTCTTATGACTGTATTAGCACAGTGTTTTCTCTGTTTTCCCCTCCCCCTTACAGCTGTTTTATAATGCCCTTCATTCATTTTACATTTATTATTAAGGTATTTTTCACAACATTTCCTTTATTGGCTTATCTTTTTCCCCAACTGATTAACAAGTAATCAGTAGTTAAATTTTAATATTAGACCATATTACCATAATACCATACCGTAATATTAGACCATTTTCTTATTAGGATTACACCTCTGTTCACCAGTAATATGTTTTTCCATACTGGAAAAGCTTTACCAATGTTTATTCTCATTTTACTGTTTCTCTTGTTTTTTCAAAGCACAATATGGTTTTTTGCTCACAGGAGAATTATCTCGCTGTACTGTGTGCATTCCGCCATGTTTTTTTTTTTTTTTCTTTCTGAACAGACTGACGTAAGGATGGAGTGAAGGGGCATTGGGGAGTCTATAAAATGACTGACAAGTGTCCCATGCAAACACAGACAAGCCAGGCCATCATAGCCTACAGTTTCCAAACATGTTTTCCCAGCTACAAAATACACTAAATCTACATCCTGATTTCTGTGAAGCTGCTTTTTGACGGTCTACTGTTAAAAGTGCTATACAAATAAGATTCAAAGAACGTTTGAAAGTTAAGTATTGAATAAAAATATATTTATATTTTGTTATTTAGGGCATTATTTCTGTGATTTGACAATTCCATCAGTTGATAATTGGAGACATTTTCCTTAACAGAAGTTAACTACAGAATTTAATGAAAATGTAACAAATGTGTTTTTAAACTGTATTATCTCATTTTTAAACTAATGATCATACATGGCCCCAGCACACAGTCATGGGAAAATATAAGTACACCCCAAAGAAATTGTTGGCTTTTTTTGACATATTTGGACAAGCAAACATTTGATCATCTTTTAAACAGTGCCTATTAATAAAGTTGATATACATGAAAAAAATCAGAAGGAAAAACAGATTTTTCAGTCATTTATTAAACAGAAATCTCAATAGATGTGATATTCTTCTGTGGAAAAAGTAATACACCCTTGGCCTTAGAAGCTAGTATGTGTAGTGTGCCCTTTAGCAGAAATAACTTCATGTAATTTTTTTTTTTTGCATAATTGTCCACCAGCCTCTGACATCGGCTTGCTGGAATTTTTGACTCTTCTATGCAATGTTGTTTCAGTTGCATAGCTGTTTGCAGGTTTTCTTAGATGTCCTGCCCGTTTCACATCCCACCACATCATTTTAATGGGATTCAAATCCCTTTGTTTTTGAATAGGATATTCCATAATCCTCCATTTCTTCTTTTTGAGCCATTCCTTGGTGGATTTGCTAGTGTGCTTAGGATCATTATCCTGTTGAAAGTTTTACTTTCAGTTCAACTTCAACTTTCATGCGTAATGCGACACCTCTAGCTTTAGCAGAATACCCAGAGTCAGTGACCGTGAATGTCTTGTTTCTTGTTTGTCAACGTTACCTTTTATACCCAACATGACCTCAGTCACCATCAGAGGGAGGTGTAAGGCAGGGGGCCATTTTATATTAAATGCCGCAGAGAAGACCTGTAAACTTTACAAATTGGAGTTTGTGTAGCACAGAAACACAACAGTGATGCACAAGCTCAAACATATGTTTATATGTAAAATGTTCCACTGTGTGCAAGGAGTTGGGGAAACTGGTGCGAGTTGCTTAAAAGATTTAGTCTAATTCCAGTTTATTGTCATTATATTTTCATGCTTGCAGTGTAAATTCTGTTGTTTATTAGAACAGAAGTGATTGCAGTGTAGATGCGGTGTTAAACAGTGTAGCACAAGTAAGACCTGTAATGTCTGATTAAAACAGTACGATCAAAGTAAACACAAGTAAAAGAATTTGTCTAAAGGCAGTGACTAACAGAAACCACAAGGTGCAGTGAAAATGAGATTTTATTATTAACCTGGGACTAAATTATCATTGCTTTTTGTCCTCTTTTTTTAGTGTAAAATTTTATAAGTTTTATGTAAGTGTATTTATATTCGTAATACTCAGTTTATGTATTTTATTTTAAATAAACGGAAAAAGGTATTGAAAGTTTGCTGCCCCCCCGCAAAAAAAAAATCTAATTATTCGTCTAATCAAAAAATATAAAATTATGTAATTTTTTTTTCAGTAAAAAATTATGGGAAATAATCTTTAGTTGCAGCTCTATTTGATAGTGTATCAACTTTATTAATAGGCACTGTTTCAAAGATGATCAAATGTTTGCTTTTCCAAATGCCAAAAAAGCCAACCATTTCCATGGGGTATACTTATTTTTTCGCATGACTGTATGTGTATGACCCCCAGTTGCGGGCTCTTGCTCTACAGTAGCATCCTATAAGCAAACATAGTTTGTCGGTGTGTTTTTGGCTGTGCATCTTCCCACACGCTTTGCCCAGTTCCAACCCTTAGATGATTGAGAAAACTTGGTTGAAGATCGTTATTATGTTACAGGCACTTTTCGGAGGACTGTTTTACCAACTTGAGACTATTCAATGCAGAAACCTCATACTGATAGAGAATGTGGCCAGTGATGCTTCTCCATCTACCAGAGATGCCTGATGCCAATATGAACACCATGCTGAATTAAATGATGATCTATCACCGTATAATATTCTAGACAAGAGTACACAAAAACTGCTTCATATGCTTGTTGATGATAAACCTTCAGCTGCCGGTCACCATCGATACCACTGATGGGTATTCACCCCTGAAACATACAGTTTAGCTCCAATAATGCGTCATCTTATAGCCTAGGATATCGTTCTCTTTAAAGACGGTGGGTGAAGATGGTGGTAAAAAGTCCTCCACAATTGATAAGCTTTTGCCTTCTGAGCTGTTCTCCATGTTAGGCTAGCTTGCTAAGCAACTGTCAAGTTTGTTTGTTTAGATTCGGTGGGGGTGTGGCATATTTTGAACGTCACTGGGTATTATGTAAATCAATCAACCATTTAAATAAGTTGTCAAGCCAATTCATCAAGACTTTAATTGTGAGGTGATGGAGCACTTGAAAACAAGTTATTTACGTATAAAGTATTTGAGCTGTGAAAATGACAAGAAGACACATCGCTATTGCTTTTCTTGGCACATATCTTGACAACAGGAAAAAAGGCTGCTGGTCGTGTTCTTTAATTATTTAAAAAATTCTTTTTGCAGGTTGTTCCCCATTGTCCAAGGTGCTCTAATATCCCTTTTGCTATTATGAAACCAGACATCGTCTTCTTTGGAGAGAACCTTCCAGAAGCTTTTCATAGAGCCATGAAGCAGGACAAGGATGAGGTGGATCTCCTCATTGTTATTGGATCCTCTTTGAAAGTGCGACCAGTGGCTCTTATCCCAAGTATGTCTCAACTTATTGATGGTAATTGAGTAGTGTATACACTCACCATCCAGTATATTGGGAAAACTTGCACATTCATGCAATTAACTAATCAGGCAATTGTGTGGCAGCAGTGCAATGCAAACTTTTATGCAGATACAGGTTAAGAGCTTCAGTTAATGTTCACATCAAACATCAGATTGGGGGGGGTTGATTACCTGGTCTTTTTTCAGTCTCCAACTGTCCAGTTTTGGTGAATCTGTGACCATGATGGCCTCAGATTCTTATTCCTGGCTGACAGAGGTGCATTCAATGTGGTCTTGTGCTGTTGTAGGTTTTATGAGTTCATTCTGAAGGGGTGCATTCTGAGATGCTTTTCTGCTCACCACCGTGGTAAAGAGTGTTTGAGTTACTATAGACTTACTGTCAGCTCAGGCAAGTCTGGTCATTCTCCTCTGATCTGTCATCACCAAGGTGTTTTAGCCTGCAGATCCTTCATACCCAGTATGTTTTTTCCGCACCATTTTGAGTAAACCCTAGAGACTGTGTGGAAATTCCCAGGAGATCAGCAGTTT